>NC_090738.1:48351927-48361927 GCF_036898095.1 Palaemon carinicauda
AATTTTTTCAAGAGATTCACATGGACTAGCTTATGGTTTTTACTTCTGCCAGTTGTCTCTATATTATAATTTCAATAAATTTTTCTTCTAAAACTTTATAAGGACCTTCAAAGTTGAATTGTAGAAGGTAAAAATAAGAGAACTTTGTTTCCAGCCTTGAAGCTTCGGTCTTCAGACTTTCTATTGAAGGACTTTCCCATACTAATCAGCCTTTTAGTGAAATTTTCTAAAGCAAATTTGCGTGTTTCCGCCAATTTACACTTCAATTGTCTTACATATTCACCTAAAAGTACTTTACTATCCTGATTCAAAAAGCAATCTTACTTTAATTTTAATGGCTAACTCGCTTCTTTCCCAAAAAGCAACTCATTAGGAGAGTAACCCAAACTTTCTTGCTATGCATCACAAACTGTGAGCAGTACTAATAGAACTCCATCATCCCAATTGCTCTCCATCTCCAAGCAATACTTCATCAGCATAGAATTAAGGGTCTGATTGAAACGCTCTAAAGCACCCTGAGATTCTGGATGGTTTGTGTTAGATTTGTAATTCTTTATACCCAAAACCTGCATAGCCTGTTAAAAATTTTAGAGATGAGGTTAGTCCCCTGATCACTTTGCACTTCACTCGGTATATTAAATTTAGCGAAGAATATTACTGACTCATGAACAATACGTTATTTTTTAAAGTTGCATTACATAAGGGAATGGCCTCAGGATACTTATTGCTTGTTCATATTAAAGTCAATAAGAATCGATTCCCTTTCCATATCTTGGGTAATGGACCTGCACAGTCAATCTGTACCTCTGAAAAAGTTTTTTCCATCACTGGTATTGGTTGTAGAGGTTCTGGTCTCAACTTTTTATTTGGTTTACCAGACAATTAACAATAATGACAGTTCGTACAATACACTGAAAATGATTTATGTAAAATTGGCCAAAAGAAATATTTCAAATTCTTTTGCTTAGTTTTACTCACCCCAAGATGACCACTAAGGTCATGAGCAACCTTAAGGACGTGTGTTCTCAGCTTCTTAGGGAAGACAATCTGATGTGTCTCCCCCTAGGAACACTGCCTTGACCAATTGGAATTAAAGTATTTTCGAACCTAAATGTCACCCTTCAAAACATAAAAAATATTTTGGGCCTGAGCTTCATTGTTATCTACAGCCGAATTAAATGAACCTTCTAAAGTTTCATATCTATGCTGTTCAGACGCAGTCATTATGCGAAAGAATACTATCCCAATACTTACTGTAGATTATCCCCCTCAAGAACACAAGAACTAGTATCGTCTTCGGAAAATTGCATACGCTTCAATTTCAGAGTTTGCCTGTACGCACTTCCCGAGTTATGACAGGAACCTTTAAACAACCCACATAGGTTCAAATGATCACTATCATCGGCCTCCTGATTCTGTACTGTTATCTCTTCAAGAGAAACATCAGCACCATACATGTCAGAATCTCTAGAGCCATAACAGACTCCACTATGAGTAACTATGCACAAAGGAAACAGTTCAGGTGTCTTCCGGTCTAAGGGAACCGTAGGACTTTTCACTAAATTTTTAAACCTAACAATGGGATTAGGGACCACTTGGGAGCTAGCAATGTCATTACCTAATAAGATCTGAGCATCTTTAACACTTAAAATATATTTCATTGCCATAGTCACAAATACTGTATATAAATCAGACCTCAGGAACAACTGACACAATGGGTCTACATCATCATCCCCAATATCTGTAAGACGCCTCTTTCGCCTGTCAATAACTCGTCAATATTGGACTGAGTACTTATAAGGATGAAACTTTGCAATGCACTAGTATACCTCATGATTCTTACTGGTATCATCGAATCCTGCTCTGAGGCTGCAACAAACCCTCCAAACTGTGAAAAGGTTTCGTACACTTTTGTGGAACCACAGACTTAGCAGAATATTTAATTACAGGCTTATCACATGACTGGCTATGCACAAAATTTACCATCCCATTCTCCTTTTTCATGCTCAGATGTATTCGGACACTTATTACCTACATGTCCTGTTTGTTCACAGTTAAAACAATCATTTGAATATGTCCTAATCCCAGCCTTATTACCAGCAGAGTCGGTACTTTTAATAAGTTCCTTGTTACCTTGAGAAGAGATTACGCGAGATTCACTGACAACTGTATGTTGAATTTTATTTTTTTGTATTAAAATTTAGAGTTAAGCAATTAAATAGTCTTCAGCCAAAGAATCTGCTCTATCTAAGGTAGTTATTTCTCTCTCCATTTTATAAGTCTTAAGGTTTAATGGGATACCTCGTAAAAATTGCTCCAACACTATTAATTTTCTTAACTTATCAAGTGTGTCAGCCTGAGCTGATTTAACCCACTTATCAAAATTCTTAATTAAGGTATGAGCATATTCTACGTAAGTTGAGTTTTGCTCCTTGCGAAAATTTCAAAAATTACTCCTATAGTGTTCAGAGGTTAGCTTTGTAATCCTTACAAACCACCTCTTTGAATGGTTTTATCATGAGAGCTTTGTTGAATAGTTAAAGCCAAATAGGTAGTTCATCCCTTACCCTTAAAAACACCCTGAACTAAAACGGTCCATGAATCTCTGGGCCACTTATAATTTTCTGCTATTTTCTCAAAATACATGACAAATTCCTCAGGATCCTTCTCCTCAAATTCAGGATATAAAATTCCACATTTAGTAACATCAAAATTACTTCCGGTAGCATCATGTGATTATACTAAACTTGAGCCTAATGCGCTTTGTTTTTCAACCAGTTCTAGTTGAAACTTCATAATCGCTTCCCTATCTTTTCTTTCAGCTTTGCGCGCTTTACTTTCCCTTTCAGCTTCGCGCTTCTTAAATTCTAATTCCAATTATTGTCTTTTTAAAGCAATACTCTCAAATTCCTCTTCTATTAATTCCAAAGCAGATTCTCCCAATATTTCTTCCTTTATCAAATGGCCTACTATCTCATTCCAATTTTACTCATATGCAAATAACGCTTTATATTAACACCATAATGTACCGCTAAATTAATGCAGGTATCATTAAGCAGAACACTGTCAAAATATCTATTGAAAGGGAAGATACAAAGTTAGACAAGTTAAAATTGGAAATTTTTAAACTTCCGGAACACTCGTTTAACTACTCCCGGTTCTGAACACCAATTGTTACGTTACTAGTAACCATGCTAAATCTGTCTAAAGGGACTCGGTCCCCTAATGATAGTTAGTGTATAATAAAGGGGACAAAAACTATAGGAAAACAAACTTCATTTTTCAACAAAATTATGTGTAGAATTATTTTAAATTATATGAAAATGTGTACCATGTAAACACATAGCAAACCACCACATAAAACAAACACTAAAACGAAACAAAACACAAATAATAGAATAATGCGATTACATATAATAAACAATTTTTGCTGAAGCAACTTACAAAATACTGGACATATTTAGAGTAGTTCTTTACAGTTACACAGAGCCAGTGAATCTAATCTTAAAACAATTTATGACTTTCAAACAAAGACTAAACTTCACTCCAGCAAGGATAACTAAATACAAGCAACATAACAGTTCAAGCAATGATTACATAGTAAATATTATGTAAGCACTTGAAGGGGGAACTACACAAAAATAACAAAATAAATATTACGTGACATTATTAAGCTTTCATAACATATCCCTCCCTTTAAGAGGAGACATAATAAAAACATTATTAATCCAAGTAACAAATTATGTAATATACTAGAATTTTTATATTCAGAAACAAATCAACATCTGGAAAGCAAGTTAGCAATAAGGTTATCTTCATCTTTGATATGCAATATCACAATGTTATACTACTGCAGGGCCAATGCCCACCGAGTTAACTTAGGATTTTTGTTTTTCATTATATTTACAAAAGACAATGGATTATGGTCAGAAAAAACTTTATACAATGGTATGTATTATTTATATATGCATCAAAATTTTCAAGAGCATGAAGCCCAAGCCTCCCTTCTCTATTATACTCCAGGAACTCAGATGAGGCTCTAGTTTACTTGAAGAATAAGAAACCGGGTTTAGTACATCGTCACCAGTCTGCATCAAAACTGCTCCTATAGCCACATCTCTAGTATCTTCTTGGATAACAAACTGCCTGTCAAATTCAGATACCTTCAACACAGAAGACATCAAAAAAGCTTTGATAGTTTCAAAGTCACGTTTACAATCTTCTGTCCACTTACAGTCAATCATTGGGCTGGTGAGATTTATTAGAGGTGCGGGCACTTCTGAAAAATTCAGGCAGAACCTCTAATAAAATCCAGCCATACCAATAGTGGTGTACTGCCTTCTTGTTTATAGGAGTACGCAATTCTTTTGATAGAAGTAATGTTAGCATTTTTTGGTGCAATCGTTCCATTTTTGTTTATAGGAGTACGCAATTCTTTGACAGAAGTAATGTTATCATATTTTGGTGCAATCGTTCCATTCCCCACATCGTGACCCAAGTAGTTTATGCCAGGTTGACAGTCAGTCTTACTTCCCTAAGGCAAAGAAACAGTTTCCTAAAGATCTTTGAATGTTCTCCCCAAGTACTGGTGTGCACCATGATGTCATCAGTGTAAACATATACTTCATCTAAATCAGAAAAAAACACTCATTAATAGTTGAAAAGTTGAATGTAGATCTGGGGCTGGCGAATCCCTTAATAGAGATTTAGCTAGAATTAGTGCATGGTGCAAATTATGGGGTATGAAGTTGAATCCTAACAAAACTCAAAGTATGATTGTAAGTAGGTCAAGGACGGTGGCTCCTGAACATCCGGATCTCAGTATTGATAATGTTTCTTTAAATTTGTATGACTCTTTCAAGATTTTAGGTGTGATTCTCGACAGCAAATTTACTTTTGAGAAACATATAAGGTCTGTGTGTTCTTCAATTGCACAAAAAATAGGGTTATTGAGAAAGTCTTTCAATATTTTCGGTGATAAATCTATTCTGAAGAAGTGTTTTAATTCTTTCATTCTACCTTGTTTTGAGTATTGTTCTCCTGTCTGGTGTTCAGCTACTGATTCTCATCTTAATTTGTTGGACAGAAACTTACGGTCTATTAAATTTCTTATTCCTGATCTAGATATTAATCTCTGGCACCGTCGTTCAATTAGTTCATTATGCATGTTGCATATGATTTTTCATAACTCTGACCATCCTTTACATTCAGATCTCCCTGGGCAATTCTATCCTGTTCGTAATACTAGGCTGGCAGTTAATTCTAATAGCCAGGCCTTCTCCATCATGAAGCTCAATACTACGCAGTACTCTAGAAGTTTTATTCCAGCTGTTACCAAGTTGTGGAATGATCTTCCTAATCGGGTAGTGGAATCAGTAGAACTTCAAAAGTTCAAACTTGGAGCAAATGCTTTGTTGTAGACCAGGCGGACATGAGTTTTTATAGTTTATTTATGACATATTTGTTTTTGATGTTGTTAATAGTTTATATATGACATGTCTGTTCTGACCTTGTTACTTTTTTTAGAATGATTTATCGTTAGTTTGTTCTCTTCAATTATTTATTTCCTTATTCCCTTATTTCCTTTCCTCACTGGGCTATTTTTCCCTGTTTAAGCCCCTGGGCTTATAGCATCTTGCTTATCCAACTAGGGTTGTAACTTGGATAGTAATAATAATAATAATAATAATAACAGCATTACCCATCCTAAAGGAAGAATGTAGTATTGAAATAGACCTATAGATGTGATAAAGTCAGAAGCTTTCTTAGCATTTTCTGTGAAGGGTACTTGATAGTATTCCTTTAATAAATCTACGGTTGTTAAAAATCTGGTATTCCCAACAACATCAATAATGTTGTCAATTCTTAGCAAAGGATAGGAGTCTTCAACAGCAACAGAATTTTACTTCCGATATTCTGTACAGAGACGAAAAGACTAATTTGGTTTTTGGACGAGGATGCAGGGTGAGGCCCAAGAGCTGTCACTTGGTTCCACTAACCCATTCCACATAAGAAATTATACTTCATGTTTCATAGCTTCCTTCTTGTAAGGAGGTAATCTGTATGGTCTCTTGAAAGACTGGATTAGTCCCAGGTTTCAATACCACATCGTGAAGCCACTGTTGAAGGCAGCGGTACACCTGAAAAAAAGTCATCAAACTTGCCCAACAACTGCACAACTCTTTCACACTGGTAAATACATTACATGTCCGACAAGATTAGAGAGTGTTAGAATTATAAAGTTTATCTTCTATGGTAGGAAGAATTTTGCCGTATGCAATCTCAGTGGCCATGTTAACTCCCTCACTGGAATTTTCACAATCTCCTTCATAGAATTTCTTCAAGAGATTCACATGAAGTAGCCTATAGTTTTTACATCAGCCAAGTGTGTCTATAATTTCATTTCAATTACTTCTTTTTTCTAAAACATTGTAGGGACCTTCAAACTTAAATTTTAAAGGACACTTCCTAGTAGGTAAAAGAAAGAGAACTTTTCTCCAGCCTTAAAGCTCTGGTCTTCAGACTTTCTATTAAAGACATTTTCCCTACTAATCTGACTTTTAGCCTTATTTTCTAAAGCATACTTTCGTATTTCCGCAAATTACACTTCAATTGTCTTACATATTCACCCAAAGGTACTTTACTATCATGATTCAAAAAGCAATCATACATTAACTTTAATGGGCCTCTCACTTTTTTCTCAAAAAGCAACTAATTTAGAGAGTAACCCAAACTCTCTTGTAACACATCACGAACTGCAAACAGTACTAATAGAACTCCATCATCCCAATTGCTCTCCGTCTCCAAGCAATACTTCATCAGCATAGATTTAAAGGTCTGATGGAAGCACTCTAAAGCACCCTGAGATTCTGGATGGTATGTATTAGATCTGTAATTTTTTATACCCAAAACTTGCATAGCCTGTTAAAAATTTTTAGAGATAAAGTAGTCTGTCTTGGGAAATGGACCTACATAGTGGATCTCTACCTTTGAAAAAGTTTCCACCATCACTGGTACTGGTTGTAGAGGGACTGGTCTTATCTTTTGATTTGGTTTACGAGACAAATAACAATAATGACAATGCCTACAATACATTGAATCTGATTTATGTAAATTTTTCAAAAAGAAATCTTTCAAAATTATTTCCGTGGTTTTCCTCACCCCAAGATGACCACAAATGTCATGAGAAACCCTAAGGACTTGTGATCTCAACTTCTTAGGTAAGACAGTATGATGTATCTCCCACGCCTCCATTCTCTATTGTACTCCAGGAACTCTGATGAGGCTTCAGTTTACTTTAAGAATAAGAAACCGGGTATAGTACATCGTCACCAGTCTGCATCAAAACTGCTCTTATAGCCACATCATTAGCATCTACTTGGATAAGAAACTGCTTGTCGAATTCAGATGTCTTCAATACAGAAGATATCTTCAATATAGAAGACACCAAAAAAGCTTTGATAGTTTCAAAGGCACGTTGACACTCTCCTGTCCACATATAGTCAATCTTAGGGCTGGTGAGATTAATTAGAGGTGCAGCCAGTTCTGATAAAATTCAGGCAGAACCTCCGATAAAATCCAGGCATACCAATAAAGCTCTGTACCACCTTCTTGTTTATAGAAATAGGCAATTTTTAAATGCAAGTAACGTTAGCTTCCTTTGGTGCAATCATTCCCCTCCTCACGTGACCCAAGTAAGTTACATGACCTTTTCCAATGATAGTTTTTGTCAAGATGACAATCAGTCTTGCTTCCCTAAGGCGAAGAAACTGCTCCCTCGAGATTTTTAAATGTTCTCCCCAAGTACTGGTGTGCACCTTGATGTCATCAGTGTAAACATATACTCCATCTAAATCAGAAAAAAACATTTATTAAACGTTGAAAAGTTGCGACAGCATTTCCCATCCCAAAGGGAAGAATGTAGTATTGAAATAGACATGCAGATGAAATAAAGGCAGAAGCTTTCTTAGCATTTCAAGGGTAATTATTATTATTATTATTATTATTACTTGCTAAGCTACAACCCTAGTTCGAAAAGCAAAATCTTATAAACCCATAGGCTTCAACAGGGAAAATAGCCTAGTAATGAAAGGAAATAAGAAAAGTACAAGAAAAGTAATTAACAATGAAAATAAAAGGTTTTAAGAAAAGTAACATTATTGAAATAAATAAATTTATATCATATATAAACTATAAAATTAAAAAAAAAAAAAACAAGAAGAAAAGAAATGATAGAATAGTGTGCCCGAGTGTTTGATTTTGGGGTGTCCTTCTCCTAGAACAGCTGCTTACCATAGCTAACGAGTCTCTTTTACCTTTA
Organism: Palaemon carinicauda; assembly: GCF_036898095.1. Taxonomy (NCBI): domain Eukaryota; kingdom Metazoa; phylum Arthropoda; class Malacostraca; order Decapoda; family Palaemonidae; genus Palaemon; species Palaemon carinicauda. Next base: position 48,360,248 of record NC_090738.1, read on the forward strand.
CCAAAAGGAAAGCAGCTACTGAGCAATTACATTGCAGTAGATAACCCCTTGAGTGAGGTGAGGAAGAATTGTTTGATAATCTCAGTGTTTTCAGGTGTATGAGGACAGAGGAAAATATGTAAAGAATAGGCCAGATTGTTCGGTGTATAAGTAGGCAAAAGGAAAATAGAAAGAGATCCAATGCAGTTTTGTCTGACCAGTCAAAGACCCAATAACTCTAGCGGTAGTATTTCAACAGGTGGCTAGGGCCCTGGCCAACCTACTATCCCTTTAATAAATCTACACTTGTTAAAAATCCGGCATTTTCAACATCATTAATGTCATCAATTCTTGGCAAAGTTTAGGAGTCTTTAACGATAACAGAATTTACCTTCTGATAACCAGTACAGAGATGAAAAGTCTTATCTGGTTTTTGGACGAGGATGCAGGGTGAGGCCCAAGAGCTGTCACTTGGTTCCACTAACCCACTCCATATAAGAAAATATATTTCACGTTCCATAGCTTCCTTCTTGTAAGGAGGTAATCTCTATGGTCTCTGACAGACTGGATTAGTCCCAGGTTTTAATACTACATCATGTAAAGCCACAGTTGAAGGTAGAGTACATCTGGAACCAAAAGTCATCAAACTCGTGCAACAACTACACAATTATTACACGCTGGGGATCTGGTAAATACGTTAAATGTCCTGAGAGATTAGAGAGAATGTCAGAATTACAAAGTTTAGCTTCTATTGTAGGAAGAATTTCTTCATTTGCAATCTCAGTGGCCATGTTAACAACTTTCTCGCTCAAATCTTCACAATCTCCTTCATAGAATATCTGCAAGAGATTCACATGAACTAGCTTATGGTTTTTAAGTCTTCTAGGTGTGTATGATATAATTACAATTACTTCTCTTTTCTAAAACTTTGTAGGGACCTTCAAACTTAGATTGTAGAGGAAATTTCCTGGTAGGTAAAAATAAGAGAACTTTGTCTCCAGCCTTAAAGCTCCGGTCTTTAGACTTTCTATTAAAGGCATTTTCTTCACTGATCTACCCTTTAGCCATATTTTCTAAAACAGACTTGCATATTTTTGCCAATTTACACTACAGTGGCTTTCCATATTCGCCCAAAAGTACTTTATCGTGATTCACAAAGCAATCATACATTAACTTTGATGACCCTCTCACTTCTTTCCTAAAAAGCAGATCATTAGGAGAGTAACCCAAATTCTCTTGGTAGGCATCACAAACTGCGAACAGTACTAATGGAAGTCCATCATCCCAGTCTTTCTCCGTTTCCAAGCAATACTTCGTCAGCATAGATTTAAAGGTTTGATGGAAGCACTCTAAAGCACCCCAAGATTCTGGATGGTATGTGGTAGATCTGCATAGCCTGTTAAAAAAATTTAATAGGTAAAGTTATTTCCCTAATCACTTTGCACTATACTCGGTATACCAAATTTAGAGAATAATTTTACTAAATCATGAACAGTAGTCTTTGAAGTTACATTACTTAAGGGAATAGCTTCAGGATACTTAGTACTTGTACACATTTAAGTCGGTAAGAATTAATTCCCTTTCCTTGTCTTGGGTAATGGATCTACACAGTCAATCTGTACCTTTGATAAAGGTTCCTCCATCACTGGTATTGGTTGTATAGGGAGTGTTCTCAACTTTTGATTTGGTTTACCAGACAAT
>NC_090738.1:48366927-48376927 GCF_036898095.1 Palaemon carinicauda
ACTTAAAGTTCATAAATCAATAGGTGTAACTAGGTTTCACTGGATTTAATTTATTAGTCCGTTCACAAACAATATCTGGTATATGTATATATGCATTACTTTAATTTTTATGGCAATTTAGATGCAGCTCATCAAGCTCTTTTCAAGAGTCACTTTCATCTTTATATATATCAAAAGTGATACTTTTAAGGAGATTGATATTTGGATTAAAGCTGCTGCAAATTTCCTTTCTTAAATACCATTTTGAATGCAACAGTCCTATCAATGTCTTGGTAGGCAATCTGTTTCTTGTGCTTTGCCTTCATTATATTTACAGCAAAGAAAATTCTCTCCGCAGCTGCACTGGAATTAGGCAAACTAAGCAGAAAGGAGTCAATATATGATGAAAGGAAAATTGGGGCTGTCGTCTCCAGCTTTCATTTTGCTAACATGTTGCCAAAAAGCTTCACCATTGATACCTGAAGGTACCTGTAATTTAGCGTTTCTAAGAATTCTCCATCGATCTGATTCATCTCATTAGGTTTGACTAGATTTGGAAATAAACTAACTAAAGGTGCAATGGAAGGAACAGTTTTCTTCAAGATAGAACTAGGATCTACCATATACATTTGTTTAAGGAGACTGTTATGTATTATTGTAACAATGTACTATATTATTTCAAGTGTTTCAGGTATTGCGCAACATTGCATCATATTGCATGAATAAGACATGTTATGCTTTATACATAAGAGTAATGATTTGTTTTGGTATTAGGATTCAAACATTTGTTAATTACCTCAGATAGGATGTGATTCTTTATGATTTGTGCTGGAGTAGGATTTAAGTCTTTTCAGAGCGATGCTCTTTTGTTTAGCGATGTTTTGGTTTATGAGATTTGTGTAAGACGCTCCATATGCACTTGGGAGTCAGCTGTCACAGAGTAAACTTCATAATGTAATCTTTTATACATTAAAGGTATTTTTAAGAATACCAACGTATTATTACCCATCAAGCCACATTCGACGTCAGATGGGATCAGCTGAGAAATAATTACTAACAATTATTCATCCATGTTCCAGGTAATTATTATGGTTAATAGAACTTCCTACCTAAGCATCAATATCTTATAGCTACGAAATGGGAATCTAACCGATATTTGGGTTACTCTCTCTCTCTCTCTATTAAGAAATTCAAGCAACGTTGGCAAAATGCATCAAGGCCATGTTCAGACACACCATGTGTGTCATTAGCTGTTACTGCCACAACTTTGGCTCCCAGGTAGATTTTATTGAGGCACAAAATTACTTGGATCTTAATACTGAACATCTTGTACGTCAGTCTTCTTTACATAACTTTCTTTTAGATAGCACTCCATGAAAGTCTTACAAATAGAAGAGACTATCATACATTAAATAATTCTGGGGCCCCCTCAGACTGCATTTTCTTGTTAAGATCGTTAAAGAGACGAAGTACAAATTCTAAAAATTGTAAATATAACTTATTAACTGGATCATTAAGCTTTTCCAATATAGACTCACCTGCTACACTTTATCACATAAAACAGCATTTGTAAAATACAGTTTCAGTGCATCATACTGTTCCGATAAGCGAGACACAATGGCTTTAAGTGAAAGCCAACTAGTCTGGCTCGGTTGGAGTAAGTTATGAGGCTTTACTTGTACAAAATGCTGAAAATCTTTTTAATTCGGACTGACGCCTTGGACTTGACACGAAATAATTATACATATCACTTGCTAGCTGTTCAACTGACCTAGGCATAAGACGAACACAAATGAAAAGTGACATATACATTTAAAAACAAATAAATCTGGAATGTCCTTTTTCAAGAGATGAAAGGGAATTATGGATACCCATCATAGCACTGGCCCCATCTGAGGTGAATCCAATCATGTTCTCTTTATAAGGGATGCTTTCATCTGCAAAGGCTTTCACAATGTGATCATAATGACTGACCAGTTGCATCCTGAACAGGTACCAAATCAAAGAAAGCATCTGTTACCTCATCACCCATCACAATACGTACAAGCATACACAAATGTTTAATGCATCCTTTATCAGTAGATTCATCAATAATTATTGACAATTTGTTTTTCTGCATAACCTCTATTAATTCTTCCTTGGGAGTTTTCCCTATTACATTCTTGATTGCAGCTGTTGTCTTTGTTCTACTTGAAACCAATTGCTTTGCAATTTCCGAATCCTTGCATATGGATTTGATTAATCCGGGAAGATGAGTCATGACATTCATTGGTAAGTTGTGCTCAACTGTGAATGGAGCTAATTTAACTTCACTTCTTTCACATCTTTCTCTCTCGAAGATATTCCACTAAATGATGGCATTGAAAGAAGTGTAGGTTGACGTGAAACACTAGCAGCATTATTTTTGAGCTTTAAATCACCTGCATGCTTTTCTAATTCTGACCTTTTTTTGCATTAAGTTCACAATAACGCCTTACAATATGCTTGAGATTTTCTTTTTTTTATTTGGTTTTAGCCATCCTTTGAATAACGGGAGAGATTCCCGATTTTTAGAATACTTCTGTGTATATTTCATAATTTTTTGAGCTAGGGGGAGTTTTAGGATCATCAGACTCATTATCCATGATTATGAACGACGAACCAACTTCACAACTGAAACGACCTATTGATAAATCAACACAACATGCTGTGTGTGTGTGTTTGTGTGACATAGCCTAGGCCTACCTATAGAAGAAATCCATGATTACCAGGAAATATATGTTAAATATACGCAATTCTTTCTTATATCACCTATCTAACAACAAGGGGGAAAGCAGCAGTAGGCTTCAATTTTTTTTCACTACCTTTTTATCCTACCATTAAAAAGTAATTTTATATAGACCTGACAATCCTTAATATTTCGTAATTAAGGTAAGCCTAATCATATAAGATACTAAGACCCACCTCTCGGCAAATATTATAAGACGACGTAGGCCTGCACGTCTTGACCAGTCCTTGATCCCTCAGTGTGGTGGTAAGGGAACTAATGACTCTTCAGTAATGATCACAGGAAGTCTCGACTGAGAAAGGCAACACTCACCAATTCCATACTTGTATTCGACAGAAAGTCATGTTCTGTTCTTGTAACATGCTGAAGTAGTCTGTCGCCTAGCTGGCAGGTGGGGAGGGGGCACATTCATCTTGTTGAATGCAGTCATATAAGTGTTGATTTTCATGATAAAAAAATGGTAATGAACATTATTGTGACAATTTGATCATCAACAGGTTGCATGGATTTTCAGAAGTTCTTCGAATGGTCATGAAATTTCCCAGATTCCCTAAATAATTTGTTCTCAAAACTAAAGTTCCTCAAATTTCAACCCAAATTCCCCATATCAGGCAACATTAAGCGAAGCTGAGAGGCGAATGACTAAGAGGTCCCCGTTTGACTAAATGCATCCTGATACACTCATCGATGGCCCAGAGGCAACTGATGAACGATACCTACATTTCCACTATGAGTCGGAATAAGAGAAAGTGGCCATTTAGTAATGTAACTTGTTCTTGCCATATAAAGCCTGTACGTGACGTAATTTTTAACCTACTGTTTACTAGGTCATAAAAAATGACGCTAGTTTTAAATATACAGTATATGTATATATATATATATATATATATATATATATATATATATATATATATATAATGTTGGTGTGGTACTGTTATAAACACACATTATTGTTCCAATCAAATGTCTCTTCAATGTGTTATCTGTTTCAGACTTTGTAGGTTACTTCTTCTGAATAAGTCTAAGTAAGTTAACTTTAAAACAGTTTATTAACATCTCCATCACAGGAGTATAGATGTTTTGGTCGGATGACCATTCCGTATGACAGGTTAATCAGAACTAACTAAAATATCCATATTGATGATAACGTATAGTTAGTTATCTCAGCATTTAATGATATATGTAAACACAACATTAATACCGGAAGGCACCTGCATCCAGTTGAGACACAACTCTTCTCACAGTTTGTTTTGTGTTTACTCTTCATGGAAAATGTTACATTGCAAATGGTATGCTTGGTCTTGACATTTGCATCCTGCTTATGACTGATTTGGCGTTCTCCCACTTCTAACTTCTACATTGACCTCTTGGGTCGTGGATTTAATCATGTAATTTTACACACATTACATTAGCTCGGTCATCTACCTTCAATTAATTGAACTCTAATAACACGTTCAAAATATGTTTACTAGGAGTGTGACTGGATATATATATATATATATATATATATATATATATATATATATATATATATATATTATTTTTTTTAACTTTAGCCATATACAAACGATTAAGGATGAATGTTCAAAAAGGTACATTTAAAAAAAAAATACATACCTAACATATTGTCAAAAACAAAGAAAAATGCATGGAAAATACAGATCATATATATGGTACATTGCTAGCAAATGATTATATGGTACCAAAAAAAAATACTGATGTACATATGATTCGGTAACTTGTAAAGAATAGTTGTCACCTTTGTCAAAAATACAGAATATTATAATACGGTAACTAATAAAGAATATTTGTTACCTTGGTAAAGATATAATTCTAGTGCACAAACACAAATTCCTGGTACGTACACGCACCACGGTTTCGTATATATATGTATTTATATATAGGGCTTATATATTTTATTAGATGCCCATAGATTCTTTATTTTAACATTTAGGGCTTATATATTTTATTAAATGCCCAAAAATTGATTTATATTTTAAATGTTTTTAAAATGCAAATGTTCTAGAATCTCTTCAACTACATATTACTAGCGTACTAACTGCTTTTCGTGCACAACACTTTTCCAAGACAATTTTACTCCTTTGAGCGAATGAGGGGGCCAATTTCAAACGGCTTTAAATTGAAACAAATAATGAGTTTTGTCTGGACATGGCAAAACATTCTGTTTGATCTCCATCTTATTTTTCCTTAACCTACGCCAAACAAAGATGTTAACGGCGATAAATATCATCACCATAACGCTGATTGCTGCTAGTAACACGTAGAAACGAAGATCTGCATAAGTCGGAGTCGGGTGGTCCATCTCGGTTAATTTCATCAACCGCTTAGCCACTCGTGCGTTGTATGGGAGAGGTGAAGATGTTGTTCAGTCTGCAATTGAACTTATTATCGTCAAAGGGATAAAGTTATTTCAGACAATTTTCATGTGTATGGGAGAGAGCACCGTTTAGCACTATACCTAACTCGCATGAATCCATTGATTTTTTATGGAATTCAAAGGAGTCAGCTGTACATATTTTTTTATTCATTGCATCTGAACAGTGAGTTAATTTATTTAAGTCATTAATGACCATATATGTTTCCTTGTCCGGGGAAATCAATACGTGTCCTGTCAAACTGGATATGACTGGGTTTTGAGTTATTTGTCATGAAAGTCGTAAATGGTGATATCCTGTAAGATTGCCAGGCATCGGAAGAATCAAAGGGAATTTTAATCATAATCCTGTAATTTTCAACGCTTACTGTAATTAGGCTGTAATAAAATTCTAACCTACGTGCGTCCAACAAAGGAATATAACCTAATTTCTCCGGTCCGTTCTCCACAATTAACGTTAAGTCTCTTATCGGCAACAAATGCGGTGACGGAACACCTTTAGTCGCTAACGTAATAGCTTCCACATAGTATTTTGATTTCTCAATGAAATGTGCAATTTTATTATGGATGTGATCTATTTTTGAATTATAATACGTTAACGTTGCCAACAAGTCTTGTACTTCCATAATCTGACTGATATTACTAGAATGTTCGTTCACCAAACTCATAATTTGATTGATTGAAGTTAACTGATTCCTTAGTTCTGATAAAATTAATTCATTTTCATGAGTCAAAAACTCAATTTTCTTATTTTGATTACTAATCTTAAGACGATTTGAAATCCCTAAGCCTAAACTTGCAACAGATCCAAAGATGTTTAGTGCAGCAAAAATAAACGGGTTACGTTTTTCAAGGTTAGTGTGTCTTATTGTCCACATCAAAAGGTCACGAGCCAAAGATTCTGCCTCGTAAGTCTTATTTTGCAAGTCGTCGGATAGCATCTCTGCAACTTTTAGTGTCTGTGCAAGCGAACTCTCTGTATTAAAATGAAAATGTCTTCTATGCATTTCATTTAATGAAGCAGCAAACCTTGAAATGGCGCTCTTTAAGCTAGTGACGTCATTCTCTGGGAGAAAACTTGCTTGCATGCTTACTTCTATAACTATGTTACCTGATGTAATAAAAACGTCTTCTGTTCTCTCTACTATAGTGCCATATTTAAAATCTATACTTTTAGTTTTAGAGCTCTTCCCACACGAGAAAAATGTCTGAGCGGACAATATCACTCCTAACAATAAAAACTTTGTCTTGGAAACCTGACGAGAAGAATATATGTAATTACTCCTGTATTAAGAAGAAAAAAAATGTTAACATATAAGTCTGAGATTATCATGTGTGGAATTCCATGTTTACAAATGTAACACTCGTAAAACTTCCTAGCGCATTCAATCGCAGTTTTAGTTTTAAGTGCTATCAGTTCTGTATATGGAGTCAAAGCATCTACAATTACTAAGAGTTGCTTACTGTATTTCCTCTTTCTGACTCGTAAAATCCTGTTAATAAATCTAAATGTATCCTTTCTTAGGGTTGATTGAGCACGGGATAAGCCCCTAGGCTGACAGGTGTTTTTGTGTGCCCTTTGTTTTCTTAACAAGTGCAACAATTAGCTATGTGTTTTTTATATCTGTAAGCATCGTATGCCAATAAAACAATGATTTGGCTTTCTGTGACATTATGGAGAACTCCGGGTGTCCATGCAAATCCAATTCAGGACAGTGGATATAAGTGAGATTGGTACTACTACCTGGTCGTTAGTCACATGTGGTGTATTGCGGGTTTTCCTTGTCACGGATCTACACAGAATATTGTCTTTGATTATATAATTCTGCTGCGTATACCTTATATATTCCTTTTCCTTACGATTTCCTTCCAAAACATTTATAATTTTTTCTAATTTTATATCTTTTCTTTGCTCAGTCTGTAATAATTCAGTGCTCCAGCCCAGATTTTCCTGTTCAGATATAGTTTTAACAATAGGCATGGATGTTGATATATCTATTAATTCACCTAATGGCTCCGTACAAGATGACAAGGGGTTGCGTGATAATGCATCAGCAATGATATTTGCTTTCCCTGGTAAATACCCGATTCTCGCGCCAAAGTCTTGAATGATCAAATGCCACCGAGTTCGTTTGGGGCTGTGACTAAAGCCTTTAAAGAAGTTGGTTAGGGGTTTATGATCAGTAAGAACCTTGACGGGATAACCGTATATTATGAACTTCAAATGCACTAGTGAATTAACAATAGCTAGTCCTTCCTTGTCTATTACTGCATACTTACTTTCGGAAGTTCTCAGTTTTCGAGAATAAAAAGCTATAGGGAAAAATTGTTTTTCATATTGCTGAAGCAATACCCCTCCTACTCCTAAGTCTGAGGCATCTGTTGCAATGAAGAATTCCTTATTGAAGTCAGGAAATTTTAAGATAGAAGAACTACACAGTTCATCTTTTAAGATATTAAACGCCTGTTGATGCTGCTCAGACCATATGAAATCTACGCCCTTCTTCGTAAGATCAGTTAGGGTAGCGGCTATTATTGAATAATTGTGTATAAAACGCCTGTTATATCCACTACACCCCAGATATTGCTGTATTCTCTTGACATTAGTAGGTATCGGAAAGTTACGGATAGCCGACACCTTATCGTGGACTACTTTAAGACCTTGGCTAGACACCGTAAAACCCAAATAGACCAATTCTGTTTTGAAAAATTCACACTTACTAATCTTTACCCTTAAGTATGTTGTCTTAGTCTCTGTAGTACTAGTTCTAGTTTACGTAGATGTTCTTCTAAGGTATTGGAAAAGATTACAAGGTCGTCCATATAGGCATGCAATATATCCCCTAGCAAGTCTCCAAACACTATGTTAATCATTCTTGTAAATGTTATGGGAGCACAACGTAAACCAAAAGGCATACATAAAAATTCATAATGTCCCCTGGCTGTGCTGAAGGTTGTGTATGGGATACTATTTTTTTCTAATGATATCTGGTGAAAGCCTTTAAGTAAGTCCAAACTGGTAAAATATTTATTCTGACCTAACAAAGATAAAATATCGTCAGTACATGGCACTGGGAATCGATCAGGGATCGTTTTCTCATTCAAGCGACGGAAATCTAAGCAGATACACCATGTTCGATCTTTTTTCGGTACAACTATTAATGGAAAATTATAAGGGCTGTTCGATTTCCTAATGACTCCTTCTTCTAGCATTTTACCTACTTCATCATTTATCTCATTCTGGAATTTCATAGGGAGTCTGTACGAGGGTACATAGATAATTTTCTGCTTGTCCTTTAACCTTATTTGATGTTCGATAACATCTGTTTTTCCTGAGGATCCATCCGTAGTGGAAAAAACATCATGATATTCAGTTAAAAGTCCAAACAATTTCTGCAGAATTTCTTCTTCTTGAATGTCTTTATTGATTTTATTTTTAACAGATCGCAAAAGGGATTCATCCGCAACTGATTGAGCGTGATTGATTTCAGCAACGGTAAGAATACGATGTTTATAAACTTCTACATCCAAGATATGTTGATTTTTGTGAATTACTAAAGTGGTACTTAAATGATTACAAACTTCAATATTACATTGTTGTTGTGAGCCTACTGTATAAATAGCTTGTGTGACGGACAATCCGTTAGTTTTCAAAGTGTCGGAAAGGATTAATATTTCAGATCCCGGTAACGTTTTCTTTATTTGCACTATTAAATTTGAAGGTACGGTCGGCTTGATAGATTGCGTGCAAGATGATATTACGGGTGAACGAGAATTCTGTTGGGTCGCGTTTATTATTTCTTTATTAGTGAGACAAGTTATTGGTTCTTAAACGCTCGTTACAGTTTTATTTGTCGTCTCCTTTTTATCTAAAACTGATTTTAAGGTATTAGAAGACTTATAGAATTTTCCTTTGATATACACACCGTGCTTGGCAGGGACTAAGATAATGTTTTGATTACCCATAGACGGGTATCCTATAATTACAGCTGGATACATATCAATGTTTTGTACAACAACAAAGGTATCGGCAAACGTTCGCTTACCGACCTTGTACTGAACATGAGTTACGCCTATTACATTTAATTCATTATTTCCTATACCCGAGAGCCTTACTCCGGACTTCTCTATAGGGAAGTTCGAAAACAACAAATGATGTGTCCTCAAATCCATGATATTACGTGGACTACCAGAGTCAAGAAATAATGTAAAGGATCGGTGTTCTAAATTTACAGCATATAATGTTGGTCGTAACTCATTTTGGCTTATTATTGTGTGAATTTGTTGCAAATCTACGGGAGCATTCACTGATTTATTTGATTTGGTCGTGTGTTTCATAGGGAAATCTATTGCCTTACAATGATCTGGTAAAACATTAAATGGATTATTTAACACTACTGAGGTTGATTTGAATGACCCAACATCACTCTCTTCCCCACTGGAGTTAATTATGCGGTATTTGCTTTGCTCTGCACATTCTGAAAATTAGTCTGACCTTGCGAGTTCTGGCTAGATGGCCCAGGATCGGAGTTATTTGAAGAACTGTTTGTTTGTTTTTGATTCTGAACTGCATTGACATTTGGCTGTTTCTTCTTATTGAACTGAGGATTTTTCTTTTTATTTCCATATGGAACTGACTGTGGAATTGACTGTGTATTTCTGGGATTCTGTTGTGTCTTACGCAAGTAGCACTGACTATATGAATGAGTTGAACTATTATGTAACGAACAGAATCTCGTTCTGCAGTCTGCAATCAAGTGACCTTGACGTTTGCAATTATAACACGTCATTCCTGCAACTTTACTATTATTAACTACGTTTACTTGTTGTGGCTTTGTTTCATTTTTTGCAAAAACTTG
>NC_090738.1:48381927-48389427 GCF_036898095.1 Palaemon carinicauda
TATTGATAGTTTCTTCCACAGGTACATTAGTGAATAAAGACTCAACATCAAGACTCGTCATGAAAAGATCTGAGTCCTGAGAAATTATGGCCTCTTAAATGCATAAGAGTTATTTAGAGAAAAGGTGTTTTTTGTCAAAGGTTCCAGTAAGGGAACGAGGAACTTAGCTAGCTTGTAATTAGGGGTATTAAAAGACGATAAGATAGGTCTCAGTGGAACATTTGGCTTATGGATTTTGGGTAAACCATATAAGATGCCATAGGAAGACCCCGAACAGAACAAATTTTGGTAGGTAGTTTCAGTTATGGATTTTTCATTGTTAAGTCTTTAAAAATCTATTAATTCTATCCTCGGTTTTAAAAATATTATTAAAATTAGGCTCACCAATTTTCAGAAATTTAGATTCATCATTTAAAATACTTTACATTTTTCCCACATATTCCTCCTTATCTAAAATGACAGTTCCTTTGCCTTTATCCGGTTTAGTAATGATAAGATTATATCTATTGGCAAGATTCCACAATATATCAAAATCTGTTTTCTTAAAAAAGGGTGTCCACCTGGTTTTTAGTTTCCCAAATGCAGCATGTGATATTTCATATAGTTTTGATTGCAGGTTACCAAGATTCATGTCAAAGGGCAGAGATTTAAGTTTTTGAAATAGTGACTGTAGAGGTAGAAAAAACTTAAGAGTAATTAGGTCTGAAGTTCGGAAGACAGAAATCCAAACCCAACGACAGCAGAAACTCTACTCTTTTAGATAAAACATAATTAGAATAGTTAAAAACAGTTATTCGGTCTTTGTTAAAATTTTGAATAAAAATACCCAAGCTTCTAAGTTTCCTATTATGACAATCTTGTATGGTAGAAACGTACTCAGATATGCTCTTATTAAAAAGTTGTTTAAAAATTATAGTCAATTAAGGTAAAAGAGTTTCATACAGTTTTAAGAATATTGCTAACGGCATCATTATGATTGTGAACAAATTTTTGTTTATTTGTTATTTTTATTTCTAAAAGACATTTTGTGGCATCATGATAAAATTGCGTTTGATATAAAGACGATCTATACAGTTTAAATTTTACAAAATTCGGTACAATGTTATTCAGTTGACAATACTGAAGAAATTCTAGATCGAGTTTGGCTTTCTCCAACTTCTTGACACGCCTCTCCAGAGTCCTGCACTGTGAGAGAAGTCCAGCTCCATAACGATGTCGAACAAGCTCGTGAAAGTGAAGGAAGCCTCTCGATCTAATGCGGAGTATAGTACAGCGGCATAGCAGACCAATTGTTCAAATTGGTCTAAAAGCACCAAAATTGGCACACATGTAGATTAATATATTCTAAACATTTTTGGATATGGAGGCATTCAAGATTAGCCCTTAGGAAGATATGGCGGCCATTGTTCAAAATGGCCGCCATTTAACATTAGCGTCATTACATAGACTTCATTATGTGTCGTTAGTTTGGTGCTAGATGGGCCAAAATTCCCTTTTTTTACATCAGAATTAACATCAATAAATGTTTAACAGATATTTAGATGAATCTTCTCAAAAATGGCCCCCAAACTGGCCGCCATTTTGTGGAAAAAGTGGACATTTGATGAAGATTTCAATACTCAATGACATAATACCTCTAATAACCAGTACCTGATTTCAGGAACACACTTTAATTGCTCAAGTTGCTTTTTTATTTCAAATTGCTGGCAAAATTGCTAGTCAAAATAATACACAGAGTACGGGAAGTTTACAGTATGGTCAGATTGTAGTTATATAGTCGACCAAAACCCCAGTCTCTAGGCACAGTACTTGTGTAATCCTGCAGTACATACATGTAATACAATAACGTAGATTTTGCCACACTATGTTAATTATGATTCCGAACTTTTCAAATCTGGTCACCAGAATTATGAATGTCTACAGATCATAATGTTGGTTAGCAAGTTTTCTGTCCCAATCTACTGGCATTCGCCTTCACAGAAACATAGACCAGTGCATTGCAGTGAAGCGTTCTTGCACTTGCAGCGGTTTTTGCAGCCTTTCTTGCATCCGCAAGACACCAGCTCATAGCAGGCCTTGGATGCCTCAGGGAGTGTGGTCCAGAGTGGTGTGTAGAGCCCATCATCACTCCGATGCCAGCCCCAGTCTGTTGGTGGAGGGAGCACGGGCGTTGGTACCAATGCCTGGCCCCAGACATGACCACCCTGAAGGGCAGATCTCTTCACATGCTGCTCCAGAGCAGCGTAGGTTGGCGGGATGTTCTGAACAGAGTTCGTCTTTGCAAAGAGCTGCTTTCTCGCCTTGTTGACGTCCTTGCATTTGCTTGTGCGGTCATACAGGAGTATGAAAAACCTCTCGATGACATGCATTGTATCCTCTTGGATGCTTGTGGGTGCATTTGCCAGACTCAGCAGGGCATCAGTGAGTTCTGGCAGCGTGTTCCATGTTGCCCAGGCAGATTTCTTCCCATGTCCGACGAAGGCTGACACAGTATCACACCCTGTGATGGCATGAAACATTGGAAGAGCACATGCCTTCTCTGGACCAAGGGAGGAAGCTATTTCATGGGCTGCAATGTAGCGGTAGTTCTTGCCTGTCCCAAAGGCTACCCAGAGTTCGTCTCCAGCTGGTAGTTTCTGGACTACCATCACTGCTAGGACCACGACGTCACTGTCTACTGTTCGAACCTGTATCTGGTGGTGACCATGTTGTGCAGCATGTGCTACATGTAGCATCATGCGGGTGTCTGCCTCTTCTTGGTTGCATGGTGCGAGTGAGTTGACATCCTCTTGCTGTGGAACACAGATCACCTGCTCCCCATCAGTGACGACCAGTTCCTTGCCTTCTTCTTGAAAGGACTCTGCAAGCATGGTGGAGAGGTAGCTGAAGAGCTCCACTTTGTTGCTATCAACTCGCAGGAAACTTTGCCAATTTCCTGGTATGACTGCTGAGTCGACAACACGCCGACGTACTCCCTTTCCACGCTGTTCTCTGGTTGATGCCTTCAGGGAATCTGCTCTGTAGCTGTCCCACACAAGGTCAAGACGTGATACATGTTGGAAACGTTGTACAACGTATGGGATGAACACTTGCTGTGCATATTCCTCGAACGTGTTGGCAGTACCCGGCTTCAACATCTGTACGATTACTGCTCCATCGAGGACAACAGCAGTGACAGTAGGAGCTTCAAACTGAGGCTCAGCATGGCCTTCAAGGCACACCAGCAAGTCACTCTTGCTCCCTAGGTACAGTCTCCCTCCGTCAGATAAAGCTGGAGGGCATTGCTGATTTTCATGCCTGAAGAACTCTTCTAGATTCCCATCACGGGTCTGGCAGCCGATATATAATCGTGCGAAGAGCGCAACATCATTCTTCAGAGATTTGATCTGTTCTTTTCCTTTGGGTATATTGGGTCCTCTCTTGGTCGCAAACAGTGGTAGCTTGTTCCGGTGGATTGCCACCTCAATGGACTTGGTTCTGTCCACGATGCATTCCTTTGAGAACGCTTCAAACTGGTCTTGGCCAATCTGCTTGGCGTTACGGACTGTTTCTATGACTGCAGGGTCTGCGATCTCCTTTGTGTCGAGCACCAGCAAGTCCTGACTGTCCTCCTCGAAAGGGTTGCCCAGCTCTTCAATGACGGCCACGAGTGAGCGCACATCTCTGGCAAAAGTGTTCTGCACACTTGGTGTCTCTTCGTGGTGACGTGTCTCCTCTTGATCGTGTGGATGCAGATTGAAGTCGTCAAATTCCACAATCACTCTAGCAACCTCCGGTCCGGCAACCATCCAGCGCCTCAGTGCAGTTGGATTGTCTGTGAGGCCGATGGCTCCTCCATCACCCTTGACATACGCGTTGTTCTGCTCATGTCCTTGGTCAAGAGGGATTGCTGAAAAGATCCTCTTGGTCTTCTGGACTGTGAAGTGTCCCTTGCTAAACTCTGTGAAGACGTCTGGATGTTTGTTTGCCAGTTCTGCCATGTCCCGTAGATGCACTGGTATCCATCGGGCATAGTTCGTGTGGTCTAGTGCGAAGAACCACGGAGCCAGTTCTGTCAGAGCATCCACGTACATGCTAAAATTGGCTTCTCTCAGAGATCGCACATAGATCAGAGTGGACAGCTCCAGTGCCAAGACTGTTGACCAGTACTGAAACTGCGGATAACTCTGTTCTCTCTGACTGCACCAGTCTTCGAAGCTTTCAGGGTGCTCATCATCTTCTGTATTGGTGGTGCTGTACTTGTCATAGGCACGCCGTTGGAGATTATACAACGCAGCCGCTGTGACTTGGTGTGCTCTTCTGGTGCGTGTGACGTGAGCTGCTCGAAGAAATGAGTCTGCTATTCCTTCAGTTGTGATCTCTGCTTGTACCAGTGCTTGGGTCCACCCACTTCCCTGCAACCAGTCACCTAGGGTCTTCAGTGCCGTCATCTCAATATGCAACCCCCCAAACATCACCACCAGTTGGTCTTCTCCATATGTGTTTGGCCACTTCCACTGGATCTGTTTTGCTAGAGTGAATAGTGGCTGGTCGCAAGTCAGAACTGGAGTTTGGCCTGGGTTGAGATGTTTAACTGCACTCCTGACTACATCAATAGAGTGTCTGATCATTGCCACAGTGTGAGCACTCTCCTGGAACAAGGGAAGCAGGGACGTTGGTGTGATGACTGGTTGCTTTGGATCTTGGTGCCTTGCATGGTATGCAGCCCATGATGTGTTTTCACAGGCCTCAACATCATCTTTGAGAACACTTCTCGTGTTCTCCAGCCACATATACTCATCTTCTATGTGCTGCTCACAGTTGTGGCGTCTAAGAGAGGTCACAGAAGTAGCTGGGATCATTTGCCCTTTGACAGAAGAAGCAACAGGACGTACATCCGTGTAATATTCTGGTAGAGGCTCAACCGTCTTTGATCCAGTATCACGCCCAGTGAGAGCAATGCTACGATCCACTCCCTCATCTGCACACGTTGGGTGTTGAAAAAGCGAGATTCCTGTTCCATGGAATGAATTCTTGGCTGTGGTGGCACTTGGGTTGTGGTCAATGTTGTCCACAGCCGCAGTTGTGAACACATTGCTACGCAGGGTAGGCGGGCAGACCACTTCCTCTATGCGGTACAGCTGACACACGCTGTTTCCCATCTGGGCAGAAAGACGTAGGACTCTGTCATATGAGATGCTTAGGCCCAGAGAGAAGAGCTTGTCCACTCCCAGGGTCTCGGCGTTTAGACAGTACTGGGCAGACAAGTGACTCTGTTGTCTCCTCTTGACATACAAGACACAGCTTCCAGTTTGTCTCAGGAGGTGTTGTGGGAGTACGTTGCTCAAAAGTATCGACCAGTTGGAACTTCTTTGCCATGGCTGCAGTCTGGAACAACGCGTCTCTGATGTCAGGTGGTGCTGCTGCTGCCTCACCTGCAAAGACACAAAACACCACCATGTTACCACAAGTTACTACTACAAGCACCATGACTATCAACACTATACTATTACTGTAGCCGCCGTCACTGCCACCAACGCTGCCGCTGCAAAGTAAAATTAATTTTCTTGGGAAATGGTAGCCAAATTATTTGGTAAGCACAGAAGTATGTGTAATTGTACAATACTTATCACCTCTAGCACACTTATCACCTTTAGCATCCACAAAAAGACAAATTAGGGTACATATTCAATGACGCTAACGGTAAATAGCGGCCATTTTGAAAAATGGCCGCCAAATGTGCTACGGGGAGAATCTTGAATGCCTCCATATCCGAAATTGTTCAGAATGTATTAATCCACATGTGTGCCAATTTTGGTGCTTTTAGAACAATTTGAACAATTGGTTTCATATTTCTTACTATGCCGCTGGGCTAGTAGGAAAAGCAACACACAGAAAAAGCTACGAAACTCCATGCCGCAGGCAGCTCTCCGTTGGTTCCACTCACAGCAACGCCTAAGTTAAAAGGAGTCCAAGAAACATCTTCGGTGAAGGCAGCAACAGCCAGTAATGAACACAAATTTCATGGTATGGATAGGGAAAGAGTTTTTCAAATTGTCCTTTTTTATTATTCGCAACGTTTGGGAATAATAAAAAAGGACATTTTGAACTACTCTTTCCCTATCCATACCATGAAATTTGTGTTCATTACTGGCTGTTGCTGTCTTCACCGAAGATATATATATATATATATATATATATATATATATATATATATATATATATATATATATATATATATATATATGTATATGTATATGTATATGTATATATATGTATATATATACATATATATATATAATGTATATGTATATATATATATATATATATATATATATATATATATATATATGTATATGTATATATATGTATATATATACATATATATATAATGTATATGTATATATATATATATATATATATGTATTATATATGTATATATACACTTATGTATATTCATATATATATACTTATATGTATATATATACATATATACATATATATGTATATGTATATATATATACAGTACATACATATCTATATCATATATATACTCATATATACTTATATATACATATATATACTTATATATATATGTATATATAAATAAATATATATAGATATATATATATATATATATATATTATGTAAGTATATATATACAGTATATACTCTATGAGTGTATACATAAATATATATATATATATATATATATATATATATATATATATATATATATATATATATTTATTTATACATATACATATACATTATATACTGTATATTTATACACTTATGTAATATATAAATATATATATGTATATATATACACACATACACAAGTATTAAAAGCAACTGGTGTATATATATATATATATATATATATATATGTGTGTGTATATATATATATATATATATATATATATATATATATATATATATATATATATATATATATATACTGTATACAGACACACATACACACACACGAGTAGGTAGAGCTGATATGTTTAAGGAAGGGGGTGTGACTGTATTTGAATGGTTGGTGAGATTGTTTAATATGTGTTTTGTGTTGTCAATGATACCAGAAGATTGGGTTTGTGCATGTATTGTACCACTATATAAGGGTAAGGGAGATGTGCATGAGTGTTGTAATTCAAGAGGTATTAGTTTGTTAAGCGTGGTTGGAAAAGTTTATGGTAGAGTAATGATTAATAGGATTAAGGATAAAACAGAGAAAGCAATCTTAGAATTACAGGGTGGTTTTAGAAGAGGCAGGGGATGTGTGGAATAGATTTTTATAGTTAGGCAGATATGTAAGAAATATTTAGCAAAATGTAAAGAGGTGTGTATCGCGTTTATGTATCTGGAGAAAGCGTATGGTAGAGTTCACAGGGAAGCAATGTTGAATGTGATAGGGATATATGGAATTGGTGGAAGGTTGTTGCAAGCAGTGAAAAGTTTCTACAAAGGTAGTAAAGCATGTGTTAGCATAGGAAATGAAGTGACCAATTGGTTTCT
>NC_090738.1:48394427-48401927 GCF_036898095.1 Palaemon carinicauda
GAGAGGTGTTTGCATTTAAAGCTATATGGGAGAGTATTGGATGATCTCAGCCATCCCGAAGATGGTTTGGACCTTTTTGGTGGAACTATTCTCAAGTGTTGGGACTTGGAATCCAGGGGGATCCAATGCTTGTGGTAGGACTCTCGGCTTTTGGCGGGAAGCCCGTCATTACAGATATGGGGGGGATGATTCCATAGTTTCTTGGTCTCAGTCCTAACAGGCGGGTTCAGTTTACACCTGTGCCTCTTTATCTGTTTTGGGTAGTGTATGGAGTGGACCATCTGGGAAGTATACTCTCATTGTGCCGATAGTGGAGAGTGCAAATTTCCTTTCTGACGTGTGATGGCCTAATATTCTCGAGCAGGTACATCAAACTAACCCTTTCCCCTCTCTCGTCTAATGGATTCTTTAAGTAACGAACCTCCATCTCCTGGGTACGCTGACTCTCCCCTGGTACTGTTGACAACCTCTGCTAATTCAATTAAGGAAAATTCTGTTGACGACCTAGGAACAAAAAAGGACCCCTCTACTAATGTTTTAAAACCAATTAAGTCGGGTAACAAAGGGAAACTTCGAATCCTTCATTTTACCCAAATTCCAACAAATACTGATTATGGTGTGCTATATAAAACATTCAGATGCTATGGAGTGATAAAAGAAACTAGAATTAAACTTGAAAATAAAAAATGGCATTCATGGATATCTTATAATAATCATGAGGAAGCATTCAATGCAATATGTAACATCAATAATATCAAAATTAATAACTTAATTGTCATGGGTGCCCTCTGTGATAACATAACAAACAATTTGGATGTATATAGACCTGCTGACTGGTTTGAGAAAGATATCGATATAACTATGCTCCCCAAAGAAAGCAAAAACCACCAATGTGGCTTGTTGCTGAGCCTAAAGGGAGTAATGGGAATTATTTTAAAATTAGCAAACTAATCCAGAAAAAGGTAGGAGCCATTGGACCAGGTGATATATCTCGCATTGGGAAAAATAGCTTCCTAATCCATGCAAAATCATACACGCAATCAGTAATACTGTCTAACCTTATCCAGACCCAGATATATACATTAAAGGTCAACGTATCCCATGTGTAGGGGAAGCTAAATTTATGGGTTTGATATTTGATTGTAAACTTACATGGGTTTCTCACCTAAAAGCATTAAAAGCTAAATGTGTTGAGGCTCTGAATCTTTTAAAAGTATTGTCCCATACATCATGGGGGCAGACCGCAATACTATTTTAAATTTATACAAGGCCTTGGTTTTTTCCAAAATTAGTTATGGATGTGAAATATACTCCTCAGCCACCCCAAGCCGATTAAAGATATTAGATCCAATACCTCATGCTGGTATTAGATTGTACACAGGAACGTTTAGAACCTTGCCTACCCAAAGTCTCCTTGTTGATGCTGGAGAGTTGCCTCTGGACCTTTACCAAATGTCTTCCATTATTTGGTATTGGTTTAGATTGCAAAGACTCCCTAATTCTTTAGCCTTTCAGACTGCAAGCCTTGTAAGGCACCCAACATACTTTGAGTTGCACCCAAAATCTACTCAACCCTTTGGCTTTCGGGTGAAACAATTATTAAACAGTCTGGATATAATTAGAAGTAAGATACTTCCATTCAAGGTATCATCAACGCCTCCGTGGAAATTACCAGAGATATCTTTTTGTAAATACTTTATTGGATTTAAGAAGAATATGTCAGACCTAGAAGCCAGGTCTCTTTTTATGGAGTATGAAGAACATAGAGGATCAACTTTTATATATACTGATGGCTCCAAATCTGATGCTGGCGTTGGATTTGGAGTACATAGTAATGGTTTTAATTGTAGAGGTGCACTTCCTCTAACCGCTTCTATATTTACTGCCGAACTGTATGGCATATTAACCGCTATTGAGAAAATAGTGTTGGAGAAGGAGGGTAATTTTACAATTTTTAGTGATGCAAGGAGTGTCCTTCAAGCTATGGAAGTTTTTAATTCTAATAACCCTCTAATTTTAAAGATTTTAGAATGACTTTTTATTATTGGACGGAGAGGTACAACAGTTCGATTTTGTTGGGTTCCAACACATGTAGGTGTGTCTGGGAATCAGAAGGCAGATTCACTGGCAAAGAATGCTGCATCCGAGTTGCTGCCAAGGTATCCCATTCCCTGTAATGATTTCCCACCTAACATCAACAAATTGGTTTGCAATAAATGGCAACAGCACTGGGATAACATAGATGGCAATAAAATGAGAGAGGTAACAAATGTCATATCTCCTTGGAGGTATAACATGATGCCCCAAAAATGGGAGATGTCTCTTTGTCGTCTCCGTATTGGTCACACTCAGTTGACACACGAGTTTCTGCTGAAGAGCCAACACCAACTGTATTGTGACTACTTTTTAGTACCTCTAACAGTGAGGCATTTGTTGGCCGAATGCCCCAGTTAGGATAACTTAAGAAATAATATTTATTTGAGGCTCAAGGTGAGGGTGGCAGGTTCATCCTTGCCAAGATTCTTGGACTTGTGTCCTGCTATGCAAGTGGCATTTTTAGATTTATTTCAGAAGCAGGTCTTTTGAAAACTATTTAACTTTTATGACCTTCAACTTTTATGATTTTAATTGAATATTCTTTTATTTTTTTTATACATAAACTAATGATATCGGCGTCAATGACCTCATATGTCAGGATGCCTGAAAACTTTAAATCAATCAATCAACTTCTCGGTGATTACTTTGGCACGTATGTTCCTGACCAGCATAGCTTCTGGGTATCTTGTCACTGGACACATTAAAGTTAACATATATTCGTGGCCTTTCTTTGTTCTCAGTAATGGTCCCACAATGTCAATCATCACCTTGCTTAACCCTGGAAAGGTATGATGGGTCATATGCGACCCCTACAGCATTTTCAAAACCGGTTTTTTCCCCATAAATCATCAGCTGTCTCGAATATGGAAGTGATCGACCTGCAAGGGGTGACTAGTCTACATGCCATTGTCTGCTTTAGGACTGATTTTCGTCTAACTTCCCTCCTTCCCCGTTTTTTTACCCCCCCCCCCAGGGGTCGACCTCGACCCTGACATCCCTTTATAGGGGTAAGTGATCAAACAGCAAAGTTATTACATAATTATAAATTGTCGAACAGTGTTGATACTTGTTTGGTTCTTTATAGTTGGAAAGTGTGGATGGATGGTGTGTCTACCACTTAGATGCCATATATTGCCATGAGGTCCATTTTCCCTCAAATGCTAATTTCTGAATTTTTTTTATTTTTTGCAAATTTGATTTTTTTCTACTTATTTTGAATTTATCTTCAATAATGGCCAGCAGTCAGTATTCCCTCGGCATGGATGTCATCAACACACTTCTAATGGAGTTAAAAAAAGATGTTGATGATAATATGGAGTTTGCAACCCCATTCTTCATTTCAAGTGGTAGATTGGGCTGTAAGAGTTGTTGCGGTCTGCAGCCATTTTGTTGACATACCCGAAATGTAAGTTGGCATATCTCTATATATTCTTGTTCTGTATAGAATTCGTGATATTTTGGTATATTTTAATGCATAAATATCATATTTTATAGGAGATACAATGATTTTCATAAGAAATTTACATTGTGAAACTAGGCCGTCAAAAAATGACCTTTAGATTTCACCCCTGATATAACAGTAAATTACATCTTAGTGCACATTTTATTATGTATTTTTGTTCTAGGATAATATGAGTTTATTCTATAAAAAAGTTAGCCTCTTCCTATTTCATTTGGGTACCCAAAAAAATTCATGAAATTTGGACAAATTTGTTTGGCCAAAAAAAGTATTCTTTTTTTCTCATTTCAGATCTTGACTTCTATTGGTCCAACTCATTTCCAGCAATTACACGCTGTTGCTTTGCCATCTAAGAAGGTGTCCCTAAAGGGATTTGTGTATATGTATATTTCTATTTTTTGTGAATATTTACGTAAAGTCTTTTTTTTTGTATACTTAAATTTCTAATATATTTCCAATAAATAGTTATTTTGTAGATGGGTATCATTTATATTTTCAGTAGTTTTTAGCATTCTTTGAAGTATTTTTAGCAAGTCAAACAATACAGATTGATGCATAACTAAATTTTTCCTGAATTTTTTTCGGAGTCGGGGTCGCGCGCGACCGAGTATACCCTTAAAGGGGTGTCCGAGGAGCGTACCTATCCAGGGTTAAGGGTTCTCCTCGTACTTCAAACGGGTGTAAGGGAACCTTCTTGAGGTACTCGTTAGGCTTTCCAGCCATCTGACAAACGTGACATATAGCTCACATCCTTTTGCATGCCAGGGGAGAAAAAGTGTTTCATAATTTTCTCCGTCGTCTTCCTTATTCCCATAGGTTCTGTCTCGTGTGCTACGGTGATCACCTGTCTTCTCAGCAGTCCGGTAATCAATATCTGACAGTATATGCCCAATTCGGCATTCCCAGAAATATCGGCGAGTCTGTGCTTCCTCATAAGCAACCCATCCCTTAGGTATTACCAGTTGGGAGACTGCTACACCTCCTTATCATCCACTACACGGTACATTAATTCTGTTAACGTCTCTTCCTTTTGTTGCAATACTATGTCTTTTTTGACTCGCTTGTCCTACTTCTAATGCTAAGTTTTCTGTTTCTTCTATGTCCATTGCATCCTTGTCTTCCTGTCCACTAGTCTGTCGTTCCTCTTCTCTTGGGCTCTCTCTGAAGCTCTCCTCTTGCGTACTATCATGGGAAACCTCTTCTTCCATAAACATATCTAAGTTCGTTCCTTCGGTTTCTCTCTCTTCTTCTGCAGCCACTTTCTTCCTCATACTCCTAGTCGTCAAACAAGTGGGAAACAGATATGGGTAGTCTTTCTCGAGTTCAGTTGTACGACTATACTTCAGTGGTTTCTCCGTTGTAATGGGACAAGGCACAAACTACAGTCCACTGACTTTATTTCCCAGTAGGACTTCTCATTTAATAGCCAATGAATCCTTTACCGCGAATTCAAACGATAAATAGGAGTAACCTCCTCACCTTCTGTTCCCTTCAAAATGACTGAATCTCCTGTGAGAGACTGTTCCACCAACGGGTGTACACCGTCACCACACCAAGATTAGATCCCATGTTGCGCGATATTTTGACCGGAATCTGCTCGCTCCCATCCAGAGTGGCTAACATACCTTCATAAATATATGGTTTAAAGGCATCCACGCTGTTTTGGGGTTGTCCTGTTTGTCGTGTAAACATTGGCTGGTTTATTTACCTCAACTTTTCCTGTTTGATTCTTCGTCTTCGTATTCCGTAGAGTTAAATTACCCTTAACCACTTGGGCGACTGCTTTCGGTTGGTTCAACCAACATGCCTTACAAATGAGGCCTTTTTTTGCTACTTATAACAGACAATATTAATCTTCTGCATGTCTTTCACAACACCTAAAGGAGGACGATTCAACGATAGTTGCTGTGATACTATCGCATTCTGCTTTGGAACAGTACCAGTGGTACTTCCGCTGTGACTATTGAACTTATTCCCATAGTTATTACTGAATTGGTTTCCATGGTTCGACGAATACTTGACACTTGGTCGTAATGACGGTTGAAACTTCATTCCCGAGGAGGGTTTACGACTGATATTATCAACTTCACTCGGCCAAGAGGCTGGTTCTCTCTCTCTCTCTCTCTCTCTCTCTCTCTCTCTCTCTCTCTCTCTCTCTCTTCCTCGTAAATATTGTTCCAGCATAATCAGTTCTTCTAAATTTCACTTTGGTAGCCTCTATCCATCTCTTAAAACATCATCGTACCTTATAAGCGTAATCCAGGTAAGTAATTTTCTTGTCCTTCCGCAAGTTTTGGAATCTTTCATTATAATATTCGGGGGTCATCTGGTACACTTGCAGCACACTCCTTTTAACTTCTTGATACTCCTTCCTCTGGTACTGAGACAAGGAATGATATGCATTGCTTCCTTTTCCAATAATGGGACACTGCAGTAATACAGACCATTTATCTAATGGCTATTCCATCGTCAACGCGACCATTTTAATATGATTGAAGAACTCGTCGGGTGCTTATGTGAATTTCGGGATCAACTTCTGTGCCTTTGGCATATCAAACATGGGATCGTGCATACGAGGGGCCACACCTATCTGAGTTAATGATAGCTTTGCACGAGCATTTACCTATTCCGATTCCCTGGTATGTCTTGTTTCTTCTCTCTCTTTCTTCCTGTCTTGCAATTTCTCTTGCTTCCATTTCCCTTACCTGCCTTGCTATTTCTCTTGCTTCTCTCTCCTTTTCTTCCATTTCCCTAGCAATATCTTGAAATTTCTCTTGGCTCTTCCCTCTTTTTCTTCCCGTTCTGCTATCATTTTCAACTTAAATCAAATTCTCTTTCACTGCAATTCGTCTAATCTCAACCTCTACATTAGGTTCTGCTTTCATTCCTACAGTTTGTGGGTCCTCTGATACTTGCTTCTCTACAAATTCTGTTTCTTCCTTCTCCAAAAGGTCGCGACCTGCTGCAATATCTTCTTCTGGCAACTTTCCTGAGTTTATCAACGCTTCTAAGGCTAGACACTTGATTTGGGCTTTAATCATTCCACCAGTTTCATGCCATTAAAATATCGAGCCAGTGAGCTTTAGTTACATAAGCTTCCGACAATTCCTGGACAATTGGGTTTTCCAAAAACTCTTGTACATTTAATTGAGCCATTTTGTACTAGACAAAAAATTATACCTCTCCAATAAATATATCCTAACAATACACAGAATCCTATCAACACTAAACTGATCAAACCTTTAATCAAAACCATGGCCCTGTTATAACTAATATTTAAAACAGACTTGCTTGATCCCGGGTATGGGCACCAAAAAAATATTTATTACGGCTAGAGAGTTTCGTAAATTCCCGAGCTCCCAAACTCACCTGCAATATATTACATAACTTGATACATCATCATCTTCATCATCTCCTCCTACGCCTATTGACGCAAAGGGCCTCGGTTAGATTTAGCCAGTCGTCTCTATCCTAAGCTTTTAACTCAATAATTCTGCATTCATCATCTCCTATTTCGCACTTCATAGGCCTCAGCCATGTAGGCCTGGGTCTTCCAACTCTTCTAGTGCTTTGTGGAAAGCAGCTGAACATTTGGTGAACTAATCTCTCTTGGGGAGTGCAAAGAGCTGGATCTCTTCTGCTTCCACTGCATTGCTAGGCTCTATTTATATTGATTTAATTCATCTAGAAATTTCTAGTAAATCATTCTTATAGTTAGGGTCATGGCTCTAGTGGCGTAAGGTTGCCAACTTAGTAATTTAAAGAAGGGGTACTAACATTGCTTGTGAGGCAACTCACTCTCTCTTGGCTAACTCCGCCCACCTTTTCGTAACATTAAAAAAAAGGATTAAACTTTAGTCTAGAATCTTTCATGTCTCTTCCAACGTGATGCAATCCCTAGTGTTTGCATCATACAGCATACCTTTTAACAAGATTGCATAAGA
>NC_090738.1:48406927-48426927 GCF_036898095.1 Palaemon carinicauda
ATCCAAGATTAGATGGTAACATTTCAAAAGTATTTCCAATACAAAGGGCGAGTGAATGGCAAATGCATCTGTTCATTTAGCTGTTTTGTGATATTTTAATTCTAGACCATACTGAACTATTTTCACCTATCATTGCTGTTGCACCGTCACTAAAAATCCCCACACAGTCCGACCACTTCATTCCAACCTTTTCTAAAGTACTGTTGAGACAACTCTTGAAGTGAACTTGCTAAATTTTGTCCTATGTAGCTGCAGATTCTGTAGTTCCCTGCCTTTGCCATTCTTTTTCATCAAATCCCCAAGATGATCTACACTTGTAGTTGAGCAGTGTAACAACAGTAAATTCTAATTCTACACACTTTTTCTCAGTCAATTTTCTTTGGAACATCTGAAAAGGGTAGCGGCTTACACATGAAGGAGGCATTAACCCTGCTTGCGTGTCCCTTTGATTTTTCATGGTCCATCAAGCGAGTTGCTTTGGGAGGTATCAGAGTTTTACAAAGCTTGCAAGATGCATTTTTATTACTATCACTGGCTTTAGTAACCCATATATATTTCTCCTCCCATGACTTGTTATATTTCCTCCCACTGTTGTAGCTCCCTTTCCACTAATTGTATGACATTCTGCAAGCGGTAAGTTTACTGCAAAATAAGGCAACTATTAATCAATAGGTATGTGGCACAAGTCGAAAAATTCCAATCAAATTACGCAGACATATCAAGTAAGCAAAGCAAGCCCGGTTTTCGGTTTTCTTTTTAAGGACTCGCTATAGGTTAGGAGGGAAAAAAAGGTGTGTATCTTTTGTTCACAATTTTATAATAAACTACACATTTGGAGAATTACAAATAAAACAATATTAGATTTACAGAAATCAACCAAATTTTGGCCAAATCGTTTGGCTAAATGATATGAAATTCGGCATCAGCCACTTTGCAACCCAGGTGAGCACAACAGAACTGCAAATGCAACAACATTGATTTTAAAGCAAGCGCCTTTAGATCAATGCTTACTTCATTTAAAGGTTGCTCATAATTGGCAGAGGCAAAGAACATGACAATGTCCTAGAAACTGCCCATGCATTCATAAGTTTAATGCCTAAGATACTTGTATCAAATGCACAATAGGGGAGGGCCAAGTAATGACTGCTGGTGACTTGGCAATTAGACCTATAGGCTTCCCCAAACCCTGTTCTTATTTTGCAAATATTATGATGCAGACATTACTAGAAACTGTGGAGCTTGAGTAGGGGCTGAGACTTCTGTCCAAGAGATTAAGGGGCAGGGAAGTATCGAGCCCTTACTCTAAAACTCTGAAGCATGATTACGTCAAGTTTTCTGTACACTACATGATTACATAGCTGCTTCGCTTTTGCTGTACACATAACGTTAACACAAACGGGAAAATGCAGCAAAAGATGGAGCGACAGTAGGCAAATTGTGGGTATCTCAAACCTTGGCACATAAAGATCATTTTGCTCTGCTTGTTGGTGAAGAGGTCACAATTTGAATGTATCGGCGCAGTTTGAAAATTTGGCCAGGTGCACTCGGTTTAGGGGCAGCAGTTAATTGATTTACCAGTGTATAATTTTTATAATGGTATCTAAAGTTCAATAGCTTGTAGTAGAAACTGCCTTTTCATGTAGTTGAATCTTGGTTTTAAGATTTTACTGTATTTTTCAATAAAACTATAGCTTGTGTAAAGTTGTTATAACTAATTGTTCTGTTACCTATGTCATTAAGAAAATGCTTGGATAAGCCTGATATCTAGATTAAAATGGGTTCAGAATAGGGAGATTTATTGTCATTGCAATTAGTGACCGACTTTGATTTTTTTTTAATTAACAGTAACATTGGTGGTAGGCTACCATTTGACATTGTTTTTGGCTGAGCATTTTTGATTGAATGGGAAGTGTAAAGTACAGTGTAGGTTGATAATTATGATAAATTTGCTGACTCGTGATATTGTAAATTTCCAAGCGTGTCATTCTGTCCAATTTTTGTTAGTCTGTAAATTTTGACTCCTCATAATGCTAGACTCCTAAAACTTCTGAAGTACAGTTGCCATGAAATTGGCCGGTTAGTTTTATAGTCAACTCTCCCTGCTACTACAAATATAATTTGGAGCATCCAAAGAAATGATGCAGTTATTTAGAAAAAAATGTGCTTGTACTTGAAAGTGCTGTTATTCATGCTATTCAGCAATGATATTGGAAGAGTCTTTTAGATTGTTATTATTATTATTATTATTATTATTATTATTATTATTATTATTATTACCTGACAAGCTACAATCCTAGTTGGAAAAGCAGGGCTTTAAGCCCAAGGATTCCAACAGGGACAATAGCCCTGTGAGGAAACTAAATATATAAATAAACAAACTCATGAGAAATAATTAACAATTGAAATGAAATCTTCTAAGAATAGTAACATTAAAATATTTCATATAAACTATAAAAACTTTAAAAAAACAAGGAGAAGAAAAGAGGAAGAGAAATAACATAGTGTGCCTGATTGTACCCTCAAGCAAGAGAACTCTACCCGAAAATAGTGGATGACCATAGCTCAAAGGCTATGG
Source organism: Palaemon carinicauda (assembly GCF_036898095.1). NCBI lineage: Eukaryota > Metazoa > Arthropoda > Malacostraca > Decapoda > Palaemonidae > Palaemon > Palaemon carinicauda. Next base: position 48,409,503 of record NC_090738.1, read on the forward strand.
CAGTACCCAAGACTAGAGAATAATGGTTTGATTTTAGAGTGTCCTTCTAGCAAAACTGCTTACCATAGTTAGTCAATCTTCTACCTTTACCAAGAAGAAAGTAGCCACTGAACAGTTACAATGAAGTAGTTAACCCCTTGAACAAAGAATTGTTTGGAAATTGTATATAAAGTACAAGTACAGTCAAATTTTTGTCAGTCTCGGTTGTTACTTTGTGGTGGGAGGTAGTGAATTGGCAGAAACTTGCATGGTGTTTAAAGTTCTTTAGTTGTTTTTATCCAACAGTAACCTCTGGTAAAAGCTTGTGAGTTTATGCCTTTATCCAACAGCAACCTCTGGCGTGGCATAAAAGCTCGTAAGTTAATGCTGTAATTTTATGGCAACCTCTGGCGTAGCGTTAAAAGCTCGTAAGTTAATGCTTTGATTTTGTGGCAACCTCTGGCGTGGCGTTAAAAGCTCGTAAGTTAATGCCCTTATCCATCAGAAAGCCCTAGATAGGCATAAAAGCTCACAAGTTAATTCTTTATTAATGCTCGTAAGTTAATACCCGTGTAAGTGCCTTGCTCACTAGCTCCCATCCCCAGAAGCTGCAACCAGCCAAACCTTGGTACCAAAAGAAAGTTGCCAGAAGTTTGTCTAGTTATGCCTCTTACCTCTTGTTATGCACAACCAGTTCTTTATTCTCTTAGCATTACTTAAAATAGTATACAGAAATGTAGGTAATTTAGCCCCTTTGAGGATTATTCAATGTTTTTTTATACTAAGTTTTTCATAATCAAATAGTTTTAAATTTATTTAAGGTTTTTAATTTGAAATATAAAATACTATATATTTTCTGTATATATTATACTTGTGTAAAATATTTGCAAATATTTAAAGTAATTAAGGGTTGTAGATAGCAAGTACTGTATGCTCTGTCAAAAAAGAGGACACCGGTCTTGGTTATTTTTTTTTTTTTTTTTTTTCAATCATTTGCTGATAGTGGAGACAGGAAAGCCATTAGGAATTTTTAGAAGGGCAAATTGTCAAAAGTTTTTGAAGGAAGAATAAAAATGAGTGTTGCTGTAATTAGGATTTCAGATTCAGAAAAATGTATCTTGGATAAGTAGGGTAACTATTAGTTACGTCAATCTACATTTTACAGCAGCTGGCAAGATCAGCTGAAATATGTGCAATAGCAGTCCTCTAGTTCAACCAACTGGCTCTAGTCTTAGGTAGGTGCCATGACCTCTGTACCATGGTCTTCCACTGTCTTGAGTTAGATTTCTCTTGCATGAGGGTACTCTTGAGCACACTATTCTATCTTATTTATTTTCTCTTGTTTATTTTAAATTTTGGGTAAGGCAGGATCAGTGTAAAAGGGCCATTGATGCCTGGTGTTTTATCAAGAGGTTGTCTTTTTTTATGTTTCTTTATCTTTTCAAAACTTTCCTTACCGTCCTCCCTTCAGTTGAAGTGGCTATCCTGGAGGGTAGTTAGCCTTGCTTATGTGTTGGCTGTGCCCTGTCAATCAGTTTTTCCAGCTTTTTTATCTATAGTTTATGGTTATTATCAATAACTATCTTTCTGTACATATTGCTTTTATTTTTATTGTTAATTTATATTTTAAGTAATTTTATTGCCATTAATTCCTATGCTGGACCTATACTTCATAGATTTCGTCAGTGTCGTCTACTGTATTGTAATATTTGTAGTCTGAATGTAAATATTCAAGACCTTACAATTGCTTCCACCATAGGTTAAGAGCTTTGAACTTTGCCACTTAAATTAGGTTTGACAAATCACAAGTGAAGCTACTCACAGGTCTTTTAACTGCTATTACTGCGTATACACCGACTTCACTGTCATTATAACAAGTAAAGTTGGTTCTCCATTTGAGAGATCTGATCCTGCCTTAATTCCATTAATATTGAAGACTGAGCAACCTGTTCCGGATGTGTCATACTAGTGTGAAATTTATATAAAATCTTAAGCAGATTGAAATGGAATTTTTAGTGATCTTTTGGGCTTCAATTAGTCACAGTTTTTTAAGAGTTCGGCCGGTTGTTCTCTGGAATAAGTATCTCAGATATATTCGATTGGCATATTCCTTCTTGTATACTAAAATTCATAGGGAAAGATAAACCCTGGTTCAATGATTGGAGGAATACTTATTTAGAGAAATACTTATTTAGAGAAGCAGAACTATCATATTTGAAAGAGTAATAGACCAGATTTGATTTGGAATAACTACTCAGCTGAGTGCTGTTACTTGGAGTTAATGCTTCAACTGAAAAGGAATAAAATTTAATCATAAAAGAAACACTTTCTGTTACAGCCCGGGAACAGAAGTGATGGGCTCTTAATACTTTGTCCTCCTCAAAGCAGATGGCTCTATCACTCACTGTCCAAAGGAAAAGGCAACCCTTTTAGCTAATGTGTTTCATAGTAAGCAGAGTAATGAGTAGCTTGAGCTTCTTTATTCCGGTTTTCCCGAGGCTTAACTAACTAATTTTGCTTTTTGGACATGTTAAATTAAAGTTCCCTTGGTGGACCTTGATGTTTATGGAGGTCTAGACCCAAATTGTATTTTTCCTTTATATTTTTTTTTTTTTTATAAAAACTGCAGATTTCTTAGCTTCAAAGTTATGTTATTGTAAGCAAGTTAACGAGAAAAGGACCTTTTAGCATGTGTTGAAGAATTGGTAATGTTACTCAACTAAGTAAATGTGTTTGTGGTAGCTCAAGTCCAACTGCTTACCACCCAATTTGCATAACTCCTATATTATCTCAAGTTTTTGAACGTCTTTTAGCAAAGTCTTAATATTATTGCTGAAGGTAATCCTCTGTTCCTTAGTTTGCAATTTGGTTGCTTTAAAGGCCTTGGAGCATATGATGCCCTTCTTACAATCTCCAATGCTGTACAGAAATCTCTTGATTGTTGTCAGTTAGTTTGTATGATTGGTCTTGATTTTAGTGCTGCCTTTGACCGTGTTAATCATGAGGCCCTTGTTTTATTTTTAAGCAAGAGATTGCAGAGTCGTTGTTGATGGGCACCGTAGTGAATATAAGAATGTGATATCTGGTGTTCCTCAGGGTAGTGTTCTTGGCCCATTACTTTTCATACTTTATAAACATGTCATGTGATTTTCATATGCAGATGATGCTACACTCTTTGCATCAATTTCATCTCCCGAATGTAGATCACTCTGGGGTTGCTGAATCCCTTAATAGAGGTCTAGCTAAAGTTGGTGCAGGGTGCAAATTATGGGGTATGAAGTTGAATCCTAACAAAACTCATGTATGATTGTATGTAGGTCAAGGACAGGGGCTTCTCAACATCCAGATCTCAGCATTGACAATGTTTCTGTATGACTATTTTAGAATTTTAGGTGTGATTCTCGACAGCAAATTTACTTTTGAGAAACACATTAAGTCTGTCTTCATCCATTGCACAAACAAATTGCATTATTGAGAAAGTCTTCTTAGATTTTCTGTGATCAATCTATTCTGCAGAAGTGTAATTAATTCTTTTTCTGCCATGTTTCGAGTTTTGTTCTCCTGTCAGGTATTCAGCTGCCAATTCTCATCTTAATTTGTTGGACACGAACTTACGGTCTATTAAATTTATTATTCCTAATCTAGATAGAAATCTCTGGCTCCATTGTTCAATTTGTTATGTATGTTGCATAAGATTTTTCATAATTTGATCCTCCTTTACGTTCAGATCTTCCTGGACAGTTCCATCCTGTTTTTAATACTAGGCATGCAGTTGATTTTAATAGTCAGGCCTTCTCCATCGTAAGGCTTAATACAACTCAGTATTCAAGAAGTTTTATTCTAGTTCTGACCAAGTTGTGGAATGATCTTTCAAATCAAGTAGTTGAATCGATTGAACTTCAAAAGTTAAAACATGCAGCTAATGCTTTTTTTTAACAGGCTGACATAAGTCTTTTTATAGTTTATATAAGTATGTTTTTATGATGTAATTGTTTTGTTTAAATATTTTATTCTAATTTTTCATTATTTCTCTGATTGTTTATTTATTTCTTTTTTTCCTTTCCTCACTGGGCTATTTTTCTGTGTTGGAGCCCTTGGGTTTATAGCATCTTGCTCTTCCAACGAGGGTTGTAGCTTAGCTAATAATAATAATAATAATAATAATAATAATAATCTTGGTATTGATTATGTTTCTTTAACTCACTATGACTTAAAATTTAGGTGTGATTCTCGACATCAAATTTACTTTTGAGAAACCCATTAGGCCTGTCGCTTCTTCAATTGCACAAAAAAATTGCCGTATTGAGAGAGTCATGTAAGATTTTTGGGCCTCAATCTATTCTGAAATAGTTTCATACTTTCATTCTACCTTGTTTCGAGTATTGTTCTCCTGTATGGTCTTCAGCTTATGGTCTATTAAATTTCTTAATTTTAATCTACCTATTAGTGTCTGGCACAGTCTTTCAATTAGTTGGTCAAGCATGTTGCCTAAGAGTTTTCATAATTCTGACCATCCTTTACATTCGTATCTTCCTGGACAGTTCCATCCTGTTCGTAATACTAGGTATGCAGTTAATTCTAATAGTCAGACCTTCTCCATCATGAGGCTTAATATAACACGGTATTCTAGAAGTTTTATTCCAGCTGTGACCAAGTTGTGGAATGATCTTCATTAACCGGTAGTTGAATCGATTGAACTTCCAAGTTCAAAATAGTAACTAATGTTATGTTGAACAAGTTTATAAAACTGTCATTTTAGTTTATATATGTGAGATCAGTTTTGATGTTGTTACTATTATCTAAATATTTTAGTTTAATTGCTCAAGACTTCTTGTATAGTTTATTTCCTTTTGTCATTGGGGTATTTTTCCCTGTTGGAGCCCTTGGGCTCATAGCATCCTGGTTCTTCAACTAGGGTTGTAGCTTAGATAGTAATAATAATAATAATATTGACAATATTGTATTTGTAATATGCATTCTAGAAGACAAGAATATTTCCTTATTGGGAGGTTTTTCGGGCGGTAGTGTGTCCTTAATTCACCCATGCTACACAACATGTAAGTGGAGCATCATACTCCGAGTAATGACGCAGGCATCCTTCACATCTTTGCATCAGACCCAGAGGGAGTGTTGGCATGTATTAGCATCTAATTTTCACGCCAGTAAATTGCTTTAATGTTGTTTTTTATTGCAAATTGTTTTTATTTGCGGATATTAGGGTTTATAATTTTTTTTTCAAAAATTGACATAACCAACCTCTATGGAGGTCTGCAGCAATACAGTGACTAATTTTTTCTTGAGAAAATTTGATATGGTTTTCCAGCTTTTTATGTTGATAATTTTCTGTTGCGAACTCATGTTACATATTGAGGTGGCCCTTCTTTTCAAACTTGAACAAATGACAGTATATGGGTCGTTTCTTTAGATCATTATTCAATTTCAAGTAGATTGCAGAATAATTGTTGATGGATATTACAGTGAAAATAGGAATGTATTATATAATGTTCCTCAGGGATTTGTTCTCGTCCCATTACTTTTCTTGCTATAGCTTGGGAGAAGAACGTCTTCAAACAGGTTTTTGCTAAAGGTGATCACTGCCTCGTTAGCATTATATGGCGTCAAATGAAATCTATAGTAAAAGCTTATGGCTTAATTCACTTGGGTAATGTAGACTGTTCCCCTCATGAAAGAGTCATACACGATAAAGGTAAATATTGCAGAAAGAGAAAGGAAACAATTTTTATTAATATTTTTATTACAAAATCTTTGAACCTAGAAAGAAACTGAAATAATAGCTAACAAATTAATAAATAAAAAACTAATTAACAATCATAACTAATACATTAACTCAGAGCATCGTATGAATTAAATAAACCAGGACAAAACAGTCAGTACGTGGCGAGGTCAACACCTAAAAGAAAACGAGAAAAACTTCTTACAGTGACTGAACACTAGTTACACAAACATCGAAGTACCAACATAAAACCAAATATTTTGAATCCACATATTCCATAATATTTTGAACATCAATTATGATATGATAATTACTTATAAGAAAACCCTTGGAGAGATATAAAGCACACTTATCAGAAGGTGATCACCACCCAACATGCATTATGATATATGCTGTCCACTCCTAAAACAAAAAGATTACTCACGTAAATAAACGCCAACAATTACACCAATGTTATATATATAGTATAGAATAAATACTTGACCTAACCCAGTAGAATATCATGAAGATTACCTTTGGGTTTCTTCCAGTTCACACAAGGGCTATCGAACCACGTCCTAACACTGCCTCACAACTCCTCGGAACAGAGCAGAACACCTCTTTGCTTGCGTATTGGTGTGCTTGAGCACTCTCCCACATCATCGTCACCAGTACTGATGACCAGAAGATGACAACTAAGCATCTGACAAAACATCCTTCTAAGAAGGCTCCAGTTTGTCTGAGATAGACAGATTATCTATCTCTGTCAATATGATTGGTTCAGGTGTCAGGTTGCACTCTCTGCTATCAGGCAGGATATAGGAGCATTCACCACTGCCAGGGTGAATACATTCCCCAAGAGATCACCTTTCTTGATTTTTGCAGTTCCTTCAGACAAACCCTTGATTAAAACCGAGTCTTAGCCATCTTTCAGTTCTAGGATCCCAGGGATCACTGTAGCTTTTCTTTACATAACGGTAGTTATGATATTGCCATCATAATACATCTTCAGCCAACATTTGGACTGATAAGAAGGGCACCTAAAAGATGTGCCAAGCCCCTTAGGGAAATTTACAGTGACAGGAACAAGTAGGGAGTCAATATTGGGAATCCTAATTGAATCGGCTGCATGGTCTTCAAGTGTGTAAAGCATTAACTAACAACATATGCCACTTATTGGGACATAATACTCTCAAAGAGGCTCTTGGAGTACCGCAAACGCTCGGCCGATTTCAGGTTCCCACAACCATCGCCCCATTTGCTCTTGATAACCGGTAACCAAACACCGTGTGCTCAGCCATAGTCCAGGAGGCAGTACATGGAACACATTCGGGGTGAATGTCATTCCACGCCGTATGGGGGTCAGCATTTTAGTACATAAGGTTTTGGGTTCTGTTTGTCCTAAACTCTTCAATACAATAGTGATGGGTACCATACACAGTTGGTAATCCTCGGCCCTACAATTGATGAGAACATCCAATGCTCCCAACGGAAACTCGGACAAGGTCACTGGGACAACTATGAGTGGTAGAAGAGCCTACAGTGCCAGGTTAACCCTACGAAGGGTTTTCTATACAGCCTTAGTTCCTGCATCTTCCCTGGAGAAGTCTGCAGGAGAAGCTTTGGAGTGTCAAGGACAGGTTATCACTGGGCAGCCTTGAAAGAGTCATTGGATGCACAATGACCTTTTCAAGTTGTGATGTAACAATGGAAATTGAGATTTCTGAGGTTGGCACCAGAATACTAGGAGCAAGCATCCTAGCACCGACACCCGCCTTTGATGTAGCCAACATCTACACTGAAGGTCTGGTGTTTAATGCCCTGATGTTCATCTTTTCAACTGTCCGAGAAGAAGCGCTGGATACATTCCCGCTTTGGTTCTCCCTACTACTGGTTGAACCAGAGTATTACGAATGGGTTGGAGTAGCATTCACATGTACTTCCCTCCACCTAGGAGTCTGAATGGAAGTGTGTTTTTTCACAGGGTTGCAAGCAGTACCTGACTAATGGTCAGGTGATAAATGCACTAGGGGCACTCATGGCAACCTTGGTAGCATATGAGCTATGCCATGACTGTCCCTCACAACTAATGGCCAATTCCTTTATCTTCAAACTTTGCTAATGGGTTGCTTCATCGAGGACACCCAGCAGGTGCAGGACATCCTGCCAAGTGGCCCGACGGCCAACAGAAACATTAATGGTGGCCAGAGATTGTTATAGCCATCTTGCAGCTTTGCTGGGAACAGTTTTGAGGAAGAGCTTCTGGTCCAAGCTACGGTGAGGGTATACTGACTTTTACAAGGAGGCCAGTTGCACGGCATAAATTTTCAACAGTTCGCCCTCTACTCAAGTGGTGCTGCTGAATTGGGCTTTCCTATCAGCGTCTTCTCTCTCTCTCAGGGTTCTCGGCACCTGTCAAGGAGGTGATCCTTCATACTCTGGCCAGAGATCTGAGACCCCCCCCCCCCTATGGCCAAGAAAGGCTCTTTGCTCTCCCCCTTCAAGTACCTTCCTAGCTCAGTGGTCCACTGACTGGAGCCTCCTGTGGTATATCTATCGGTACTGTAGGTCTTAAAATGCCTCAGAAATGGGGCAAAACTTTGGCAAGTCTTCAACTGGAATATCCCATGTCTGGGGCTCTTCCTAGAGTCAAGAATCCTGAACAGGTCAGATAGATGGTGGTGTTGTGGAAGATTAATTTTTGTTGTATTTTTATTATTTTTGTTTGCCAAATCGAGAGAGAGAGAGAGAGAGAGAGAGAGAGAGAGAGAGAGAGAGAGAGAGAGAGAGAGGAGAGAGAGAGTAGTTAGTGTATCGATTGTTTGTTGTGAGAAAGACTATTGGTATGATTGAGATTGTTTATTTTTTTTCATTAGGTTACGGCAGTGGTGAATGTCTTGGGTGAGTGGCTTTTTTATTTGACTGCAGCCAGAGGCAGTTGTGGTGTGAATGCTGGATTTACTTCCTTATTATTTTACCAGCGTGGAAGTGTTCTGTTTATTTTCTGAGTCGTAATTCCTCCTTTGGGGAGAACTTTAATGTGAATTTGACTGTTGACGACCTGGCTTGTTTAGAAAACTTGATACGACTGCTCAGATTTGGAATGAATTATTGATGACCTGGACTATGATTATGATTTGATTGCTCTGAACGATTTTATTGATATTGATGCCATAATGACCCTGCCCGTTTGAAGGAATTTCTGTTTGGATCACTGATAATAAGGATTGTGATGATGATGATTAATGCGATTATGTAATAACATTTGTCAGTGTTACGGTAGCTATAGAGTTGTGTTTGGGCTATAAAAGGACTTTTGGCTCTTGTATGGACAAAGATGTCCACACATAAACAAATATTGGTTTTGGTGTGTGGGGTAATTTTAAGTTTGTTAGGGTTTTGGGGGGTTTATATGAATGGTGTTTTCGGTTATTATATATTATATTTTGTTAAGTTTATGATTACTTTTAAGTGTAATTATTTTGGTTGTGGATCGTTTTTACGTTAAGCTTATTTTGAATGCAGAATTTTTGGTTTTAGTTTTAAGAAATATAGTATTAAGGGTATGGTTTATTTTAATTTCCCTTCTGTCCAAGAGTCCAGTTGATAACGTAAGGGGAAAGTTTGTGCAGAGGAGACTATTGTCAGTTAGAGTGATTCAAGGGTGTGGGGGTTGTTTTGCAACATCCCGCCACAGTGTGACTGGAGGGACTGGGTGTTCTTGGCAGACACTGTCAGCTGAGCTGACACTGGGACAGCACCTTGAATTGTCACCAGAAATATCGCTGCTGTAATCTTCACTAGTCGACTGTGACAAGGTCAACATTACAGGTATGGCTGGTGTGGCATTTTCCTTGGCGTGAAGGCTACGTTTGGAATGACCCCGTAGTGGCAGAAATATCCTTTGCCTAGCTACCGGAACCTTTTCCAGTTAGCCTGACCCTGCCAGGTCAACCATGAACTGGTTCACTTGTCCAGCGCCCTCTTAATGATAGAATGCCTTGATGAAGTCATTGAGCTTCAGTAGGGCATATCAATCCCGTGCTGAATCTTGAGGAAATTTCTCCCAAAGCTCGAATCTAAATTTCTGTCTCCCATACTTTTCTTCCTCTTAATATTACTTTGACCATCTCCTAATTTTATAAACTTTCATTTTGCTGTCTCAAGTCTATGAGAAATATTTCCCTTATTAAATATGTGTATATATTATGTACATATATATTTATTTGTTTTATTTTTTTTTTTTGCGCGGATGTTTTTACATCTAATATAGCCGCTGGTGTGGATGTTTCTACATTCGTTATTGCTGCCTGCTTCGATGAATGGGAGATCTCATGGCTGGGAGGTATATGCATTCAAAGCTATATGTGAGAGTATTGGATGATCTCAGCCATCCCGAAGATGGTTTGGATCGTTTTGGCGGAACTATTCTAAAGTATTAGGTCTTCGGAATCCAGGGGGATCCAGTGTTTGAGGTAGGACACTGCTTTTGGGTGGAAGGCCATCATTACAGATATAGGGAGGATGATTCCGTAGTTTCTTGGTCTCGGGCGTGATAGGCGGATTTAGCTTGCACCTCCTTTCTCTATATCTGTTTTGTTTCTATCCTTCTGGTAGGGTATGGAGTGGACCATCTGGGAAGTATACGCTAATTTGGTTGATAGTGGAGAATGCAAATTCCCGATCTGACGTATGATGCCTCGATATTCTCAAGCAGGTAAACCTAACCAATCAACCCCTTTGTCGACCCCTGCTTAGTGGATTATTCAAATAACGAAGCCCCATCCCCTGGATACTCTGACTCATCCCCGGCACTGTTGACGACATCTGCTAAATCGATTAAGAAAAAAAGTAGGAATCATTGCACCTGGAGATATATCTCTTTTTTGGAAATCCTCGACTCAGTCTGCATTACTATCTAACTTACAGACAAGTAGTGATGAAATTATATTAGAAATGAAACATCTAAATTTTAATTATGGGAGGAGCGTGGTCTTTAATAAAGACCTGTACGAATTTACAGAGGATATACTTTCCATTTGTCCACTAAATGTATGGTAAGTGCATAAGGTTCCTGGAACCTCGATGATTATACTTAATTTCTAGGATGCTGATGTACCTTTCCGTATTATTATTAAAAATGAAAGGATTAAAGTTCGGTCTTTCAAGCAAAAGCCCCTGCAATGCTTTGTTTTAAATTTGGAAATGCATCTAAAGTTTGCAAAAATGAAAAAATGTTTGGTTATTTGCTCCAAATTTTATAATGGAGACTGTACACTTGAGGCCAGGTGTTTAAACTGCAACTTTGATCATAAATCAACTGATAGGAGATGCGAACTATATAAGTTGGAGGAAGCTGCCCTAACCAAATAAAATTTAGAACACATAAGTGTGGGACATGCAATTAGACTATTGAATAAATCAACTAGCTATGCAAAGGCCTTAAAATCAAAAGGAAATTTTACCACGGAGACATCAAACCCACCTAGCACTGCCAGTAAGTTTAAGAAAAGAATTACAACATCTAATGATAAAGTACTGTATGACTAGGTAAACATATTGTATTCTGACGCTCTGCCATGGTATATTAAAATTGGGGCATTGCCCAATTCCGTACAGACTTCGCCCCCCATTACCAACAATAGTACTAACCTCCCTCAGGCCATGTCCTTGCCTGATTTGATGGATTCCACTTGAAACCTAGTTACCAAGTCCACCTGTATTGGGGAAGATGCAAAAATCTGGTAGCTCACCACTTATTAATCGGAAAAGAAACAGACTCCTATCTCTCTTGTCCCCTTTCATAAGAAATATCAAAGTTATGACGTCAAATAGATGTGGTGTTTTGTCTGTTGGTGTATCTGATCAACTGGAAGTCAATTTAAATAAATCAGAAATTCAAATTGTGGTCCATCATCCCCCTCTATAATTAAATAAAAAAAAGACAAAAGGAATATCATAAATGCAAAACTCAATCCATCAAGACCCTTTTTAATAAAACCATCTGGAAATAGTGTTAGATTAAAAACTGCATTGGAAATGTCAGAGTTTAAGGACCAAATATGAAGAACTTAAGTTTTTCATTCAGGAGCATTCCTCCGTAATTATATGTGTACAGGAGAGCAAACTTGATCATAATACTCCTTGTCCTCGCGAATATTTTAGTTATAGAACACCATATGATCACCGAGTACGGAGCATGGCAGAAGTTCCCCAAATATCTTTGTCTATTCGTACACCTCTGGAGGCAGGGTTGTACAGATTGATATAGAGAAAAATATACAATTTTTCCTCTGTAATTGCCTCCAAATGATAACATCTTGTATGATAACTTAGTAGAGGTGATTCAACAACTCCCTCAACCTTTTCTTTTACTTGGAGAATTAAATAGTAGACATCCTTTGTGGGGTGATGTTTTAGCAAACACGAGGAGAAGTATCATTTCGTCAATTGTGGAAAATGAAGATGTGGGAATCCTTAATATACAGGAGAGCCCCACACTTTCATGTCCAGACAAGTACTTTGTCATGTATTGACCTTTCAATTGTAAGCTCTAGGTGGCATACTAGTGATCATACACCAATTATTATAAACACCAGCAGAGATCACCACGATGGAATCTTAACAAAGCCGACTGGGATAAATTTCGTGAGCTAATCGAAATTGAAGGGGATGCAAAACAGTTTGAAAATATTGTATAGATGAATGAATGATTTGAAGGTCTCTGGCTTCCTGACATATTGATGATGCCATAGACTCACTGCTTGGAACTTTCCATACAGCAGGAGTCAATTCCATTCCCAAAACAACAGGGTTATTCAAAAGACAACCAGTCCCCTGATGGTCTTCAGAGCTAACTACCCCACAGAGAGCTACAAGAAGATCTCTAACATGATTGGGTAGACGCCATACTGAGAAAAAATTGATTATTTACAAGAAATGATGAGCACAATTCTGTCGTGTCATGAAAGAATCTAGGTGCCAGTCATGGGTATCTTTTGTCTCCTCCATTAATAGTAGAACACAACCATCTTCTATGTGGAGGAAAGTAAAAAAGATAGCAGGCAAATTTACCTCCAACCCACTACCAGTGTTGAAGGTGAATGGTCATTATGTGACTGGAGCAAATGAGGTCTGCAATGCTCTGGATAATCATTTCTCAAATGTATCATGCAAGTGTGTAGCAGCCCCTGGTCACCAGTATAGGAACATTGAAGAAAAGAAAGTTTCAAATTTTGCATCAGGAAGGGAGGAGTCATACAATTCTCCTTTATTGAAAGAGAATTTGATTCTGCACTTTCTACTTGTAATGATATAGCCCTTGGACCCGATGCAATTCCATGTGCAATGATTAACTATGTATTTTTTAATACAAAGTTATTTATTTTAAGCATTATTTATAGAATATGGCATGGTCATAGTTCAAGTGTTTTGGAACTAGCCATTATTTTAGCCATTTTAAAACCCAGTAAGGATAAGTTTTAAGCAGCAAACTATCGACCAATTGCATTGTTATCTTGCTGATGTAAGATCACGGAGAAGATGGTCAATGTAAGACTGATGTGGTACCTGGAAAAGAAAGGTATTTTATCCCCTATCCAGTGTGGATTTAGAAAAATGCACTCAACAACTGATGTGTTGAATCGACTTGAGTCCTCTATTTGTGAAGCCTTTGCTTCCAAATAGCACCATGTAATTAGTCCTTTTTTGACCTTGAAAAGACAGATGATGCTGCCTGGAGATATCCATCCATATACCAAAGGCACTTCCCCCAATTTTGGGGGGTAGCCGACATCAACAATGAAACAAAACAAAAAGGGGACCTCTACTCTCTACATTCTTTCAGCCTAAACAGGGACTCAACCGAGTTCAGCTTGTACTGCTAGGGTGCCACAGCCCAACCTCCCACATTATCCACCACAGATGAAGCTTCATAATGCTGAGTCCCCTACTGCTGCTACCTCCGCGGTCATCTAAGGCACTGGAGGAAGCAGCAGGGCCTACCGGAACTGCGTCACAATCGCTCGCCATTCATTCCTATTTCTAGCACGCTCTCTTGCCTCGCTCACATCTATCCTCCTATCACCCAGAGCTTTCTTCACACCATCCATCCACCCAAACCTTGGCCTTCCTCTTGTACTTCTCCCATCAACTCTTGCATTCATCACCTTCTTTAGCAGACAACCATTTTCCATTCTCTCAACATGGCCAAACCACCTCAACACATTCATATCCACTTTAGCCGCTAACTCATTTCTTACACCCGTTCTCTCCCTCACCACTTCGTTCCTAACCCTATCTACTCGAGATACACCAGCCATACTCCTTAGACACTTCATCTCAAACACATTCAATTTTTGTCTCTCCATCACTTACATTCCCCACAACTCCGATCCATACATCACAGTTGGTACAATCACTTTCTCATATAGAACTCTCTTTACATTCATGCCCAACCCTCTATTTTTTACTACTCCCTTAACTGCCCCCAACACTTTGCAACCTTCATTCACTCTCTGACGTACATCTGCTTCCACTCCACCATTTGCTGCAACAACAGACCCCAAGTACTTAAACTGATCCACCTCCTCAAGTAACTCTCCATTCAACATGACATTCAACCTTGCACCACCTTCCCTTCTCGTACATCTCATAACCTTACTCTTACCCACATTAACTCTCTCTCACACACCCTTCCAAATTCTGTCACTAATCGGTCAAGCTTCTCTTCTGTGCCTGCTACCAGTACAGTATCATCCACAAACAACAACTGATTTACCTCCCATTCATGGTCATTCTCGCCAACCAGTTTTAATCCTCGTCCAAGCACTTGAGCATTCACCTCTCTCACCACTCAATCAACATACAAGTTAAACAACCACGGCGACATCACACATCCCTGTCTCAGCCCCACTCTCACCGGAAACCAATCACTCACTTCATTTCCTATTCTAACACATGCTTTACTACCTTTGTAGAAACTTTTCACTGCTTGCAACAACCTTCCACCAACTCCATATAACCTCATCACATTCCACATTGCTTCCCTATCAACTCTATCATATGCTTTCTCCAGATCCATAAACGCAACATACACCTCCTTACCTTTTGCTATATATTTCTCGCATATCTGCCTAACTGTAAAAATCTGATTCATACAACCCCTACCTCTTCTAAAACCACCCTGTACTTCCAAGATTGCATTCTCTGTTTTATCCTTAATTCTATTAATCAGTACTCTACCATACACTTTTCCAACTACACTCAACAAACTAATACCTCTTGAATTACAACACTCATGCACATCTCCCTTACCCTTATATAGTGGTACAATACATGCACAAACCCAATCTACTGGTACCATTGACAACACAAAACACATACTAAACAATCTCACCAACCATTCAAGTACAGTCACACCCCCTTCCTTCAACATCTCAGCTGTCACACCATCCATACCAGATGCTTTTCCTACTCTCGTTCCATCTAGTGCTTTCACTTCCTCTATTGTAATCTCTCGCTCATTCTCATCTCCCATCACTGGCACCTCAACACCTGGAACAGCAATTATATCTGCCTCCCTATTATCCTCAACATTCAGCAAACTTTCAAAATATTCCGCCCACCTTTTCCTTGCCTCCTCTCCTTTTAACAACCTTCCATTTCCATCTTTCACTGTCTCTTCAATTCTTGCGCCAGCCTTCCTTACTCTCTTCACTTCTTTCCAAAACTTCTTCTTATTCTCTTCATATGACTGACTCAATCCCTGACCCCACCTCAGATCAGCTGCCCTCTTTGCCTCACGTACCTTGTGCTTTACTTCCACATTTTTCTCTATATTTTTCATACTTCTCTATACTATTACTCTGCAGCCATTCTTCAAAAGCCCTCTTTTTCTCTTCCACTTTTACCTTCACTCCTTCATTCCACCATTCACTGCCCTTCCTCATGCTGCCTCCAACAACCTTCTTGCCACATACATCACTTGCAATCCCAACAAAATTTTCTCTTATTCTCACCTCGTCATATGCCATTTTCAACCTTTCCTGATATTCACTTTTTACCCCCCGTTTTATTAGCTCTTCAACCCTCACTAGCTCCCTTTTACATCCACCTACTCTATTCCCCCACTCTTTTGCTACAACTAATTTTCCTTCCACCAAAAAAATGATCAGACATACCGTTAGCCATACCCCTAAACAAGTGCACGTCTTTCAATCTTCCAAACATTCTTTTAGTTATCAACACATAATCCATTAATGCCCTTTATACTACTCTTCCATTTGCCACTCTTACCCATGTATACTTATTTTTATCTTTCTTTTTAAAAAAGCTAGCACTTATTACCATCTCTTGTTCAACACACATATCTACCAATCTCTCACCACTCTCGTTTTCACCTGGTACGCCATACTTCCCAATGACACCTTCTACCTCCCCAGCGCCCACTCTAGCATTTAAGTCACCCATGACAACTACATAATTCCTTCTACCCAGTCCTTCTACACACCTAGTTAATTCATTCCAGAACTCATTCCGCTCTTCTTCACTTTTCTCACTACCTGGCCCATACGCACTGACAAACGCCCAACATTCCCTACCCAACCTAACCCTTACCCACATTAACCTAGATGATATCTCCTTCCATTCCGCTACTTTACCTGTCATCCATTCACTCGGCAATAAAGCCACACCCTCTCTCGCTCTTCCCTTTTCAATCCCAGACACACTACCAGACATTTCACCAAACATCACTTCACCCTTCCCTTTTATCTTTGTCTCACACAAGGCCAATATATCCATCCTTCTATTCCTAAACATACTTCCAATGTCACATCTTTTACTCTATCGTACTACATCCACGCACATTCAAACACCCCAAAACTAGAGTGCGAGGAGCAGTCACTCTCCCCCCAGCTCCATCTCTTTGCTGATGTCTCACAGGATTGTAAATACAAGAGAGGGGGGCTCCCGTCCCTTTTAGTTGCCTCTTACGACACGCAGAGATAATGTTGGCGATGTTCTAATTGTTTTTATGCGTCCCCCCCCCCCCCGGCCACGGGGCATAAAAATATATCCTGAAAATGAGTGTTTTTCAAATTCTATCTCCTCTCTTGATACTTAATATTAAGACCCGGGATTATTACCCTATATAGACTTGATGTAGACCTCCAATGAAATACTTTTTTTTTTTTTTTCTAAAAGTGGTTGTTTTGCCAGCGTAGCATTATACATTTATTTTCCGAATTTTCGAGACTTTGGGTCTCATCATCAGGGCTGTAAAATATACAAAATATACAAATTAAAAAAGGACTCAGTATTGATATTAATATAAGTAGAACAACGTAAAAGTTGAATATAATCATTTAAAAAATGAACTGAAAAAAAAGAATATATATATGTATAAAATTAAAAAGTGAAGAATGCTCAAAGTACCTATCTTCATGGAGCTAAAAAACTGAGTGACGTTGTCCGGTTTGGAAAGGAGGACGTCAACTATGCTATATATAGAATTGTGGAAGAAGTCTGACCATTTAATGGGGGCACAAGCGGTTTGATTGCTAACGACTCCAAAACAGAGAGAGAATAGTCATTGGGCGCTTCGGTGACAATGTGAAAATCCTTATATGAAAACGATGTTTCACATTTATTACAATATTCTCGTATGTTGGAAAATTCTTTCGTTTTCAAAGTACATCCCGTACGGTGACTGACTCCGAGATGAGAATCGAT
>NC_090738.1:48431927-48451927 GCF_036898095.1 Palaemon carinicauda
CCCGTAGGTGATCTGTAAAAATTCTAAGGTGATTGCATTAAATGGAAATTTGAAAGGTTTTTAGTAGTAGAAAAAGATGTGGATAGGGTAAGGATGATGGTGATAGTAGTAGAGGGCCATCATTTCTCGGATAGTGGTAGTTTGAAAATTGGGGGTGTAAGGCTTTTGAAGATTAGAGAAAAACGGTGCAGGTGGGGTTGTCCAACCCTTTACTCCCTAGGGTACCTGCAGAGAGATTTTTAGTGGTAGGTTAGTTGAGAAGTTAAAGGGGATGATGTGAATAGAGCCTTACAATGAGGGGATGAGATGGTGCATGAGATGATGAGGTCTTACCTTGGTGGAGGTAGTGTTGAAAGCAACTGTGCGTGTGCGTCTATGCTTTCGACAATTGCTTTTGCCAGTGTGGCCGCTTCTTTCACGGCCTGTGGTGAGTTGGTGTCTACAAGTAGATCACCTCGTAGCTGTGCTGTTTCTCTGCATTCTAGTAAATCGTGCAGGAGGGCGTGTTGTGGTATGACATCACAGTGTTCACACGTTCTTTGGATGTTATCTATGAGTTCCCAGTTTGCTTTGTATCCCAGCCGGAGTCTGTGTATACATACAGCCTGTTCCCTTGGGGTGTGTCTGTCTATGGGTAGAGGTTCTAGTTCTGTGGCCCATTTTTACCATGTGGCAGAGGGAGAGCCATTCTCTATCCTCATGTGTAGTTCCTTGATTAGGTTGTCTTTGATCTGTGTCTTTATTATGTTTTTGATTTGTTGCAATGCAGGCTGTATGTGGACCTGTACATTGTGAATGTATTTTGTGCTTTTGGCTAGTTCATCAGCCTTTTCATTCCCTGGTATCCCTATGTGACTGGGGATCCTGTATTTTGTGCTTTTGGCTAGTTCATCAGCCTTTTCATTCCCTGGTATCCCTATGTGACTGGGGATCCAGTTTAGTGTTACTAGTCTGTTCCTTTCATTATGTTGATTTAAGAGGATTTTAATGTCCGCTATCAGGGACTTGTTTTCTTTGTTTTTGTCCTGCTGTAGAGCTTGCACTGAGGATCGTGAATCAGTATGAATGACTACTGGTCCCTCCTCATTTTCAATAGAGTACTTTAATGCTTGCTGTATTGCAACAAGCTCTGTCTGCAGGGTGGAGACATTATTGGATGTTCTCCAGCAAGCTGTGAAGTTGCAGAAGTGAACTGCCGCTCCTGCTGTTTGGGTTCCAGGATCTACTGTACCATCAGTATAGTAGATCTGTGCCCCTATTGTCTCTACAGAGTTTATAGCTGCTTCTGCTGCATTTCTAAGTTCCTCTATTGTGCAGTTTTCTTTTGCCCTTGGGAGTTTGGTGTAGTTGAATTTAGCAACTTGTTTTTTCCATGGTGGAATGTGTATTATACTCTGTGCTGTGTCAGGGTTTAGTTGTAGGATTATTTCTGTTAGGCCAAGTCTTTTGATGTTATTGCTATGGTCTTTGCCATAAGAACTTGGGGTTTGCACTTCAGGATGTTTGGATAGTTCCTCTCTTACTCTCCTTTTGGTGATTGAGTCTCTGTCTGACAGGAACATCTTTGCAACTATGCTTGCATTTCTTAGTGCAATTCTGTCCTCAAGGGTTGGTAGTCCAGTTTCCAACCTTAGGTTGCACAGTCTTGTCCACTTTGGGGCTCCCAACATGAGCCTCATGGCATTGTTTTGAATCACTTCAATTGTGCTTTTTTGTAGATCCGTTAGCCCCAAGAGTGTTGGGGCGGCATAATCTACTAAAGATCTGGAACAGGCCAGATAGTATTTCTTTTGGACGTGCTCATTTGCTCCTTCATTGAGCCTGCTCATATATCCCATAGCTGTATTTCTGGCATTTGTTCTTTCCTTGAGATATTTTATCTCATGCTTGAAAGTGAGTTGTTTGTCTATTATTACTCCCAGGTATGTGTATCTGTCCACCAATTCTAGGGGTTCCATTCCTATTGTGAGTGGTTGTACCGGGTTTGGGGCTTTAATTGTCATTGCTTTTGTTTTGTCAATGTTTATTTTTAGTACAAGCTCATTGGATTTGTGGCTGATGACATTGAGTGCTCTTTGCATTTTTATTGTCCTGACTGGCCCTCGAGCTATTACACATACGTCATCTGCATAGATAGATATATTTACTCCTTCAGGTAGCTGAAGTGAGGCTATATTTTCCATGAGGATGTTGAAAAGGAGGGGGCTTAGAATTCCTCCTTGTGGCGTACCATTTTCCAATTCATGATATGTGGATATCACTCCTTGAAATTTGACTCTGGCTTGCCTTCCTAGCATATAGTTTTTAGTCCATGCTAGTAGGTGTCCTTTGACTCCTTTTTTAGCTACTGATTGCAGCATTGCAACTGGCCTTGCTAGCTCGAAGGCTTTTTCAAAGTCTATGAAGACTATTGTTGCCTTGTTTTGATTTATGCAGCTTAATACATCTGTAATGCATTCAGAGGTACCAATTCCCTCCTGATATGCATATAGCTGCTTGTTTAGGGGACCAATTTTGTATTTTATCCTGTTTAAGACCATTTTTCTCCTGTTTTTTCCATACAGGATACTAAGGCTATTGGCCGAGGGTTTTTTGGATCCTTTGGCTTAGGGATTGGCTGTGTATCTTGTTGTCTCCAGGTTTGAGGCCTTGTGTGCTCAAGGTGTGTTTTGTTTAGTAACCTTAGGAATGCAGTTTCACCTGCTGGACCCATGTTTTTGATCATTGTGTAGGTGATTTTGTCAGCTCCTGGTGCAGTGTCTTTCCCTGTCTTTTGTACTGCTCTTAGTTCCTCAACTGTGTATGGGGTGTCTGTGTCATCCTGCTGAAGGCAGGCTGTGTTGATCTCTTCCCACCTGGATGGCGCCAGTTGCTCTTGTTGCATTCTGGTTTCAGGGGAGAGATTGATTGACAATGTTCTGTTTGCAAAAGATGTTGCAATTCTTTAAGCCTCCTCATGTGGGTGTGGGTGTGTGGCAATTGGAGTCTTCCTCTTTTTTTCCGGCTACTCTGCATAGCCATTTCCAAAGCTGAGTTAGAGTGGTGTATCCTGACAGGCTTGAACACCATTCCATCCATTTTTCAGTTCTGATTTCATGGATTCTTTGATTTGTTTCAGTTCTGACTGTTTGTAGTAGCTCTCTGTTTTCTACTGTTGATCTTCTTCTGTATATTTTTGTGACTCTGTTTAGTCTGGTTTTTAGTCTTCTGACTTCTGGGCAGTAGTACCAAGAGTCCCTGTATGTGTAGTTACCTTGTGTTGTTTTTAGTGGCATAGCTCTGTTGGCTGCATTGTGAAAGGCCTCAACTAGGTCTTTTTCTAGCTGATCTATGTCCTCTGGAGGAACGTAGCTGACTGCCCATTCCTCTATGGCTAATTGAAAACAGACCCAGTCTGCTAGATCCTGATTCCATCTTGGTGGAGGTGGTGGAATAGGAGGTAGTTGTTGCATTTCCAATTCTGTTACTGTGGCAAAGTGATCACTAATCAGGGTTGAGTGTATTTGCCACTTGGTTAGATGTCTTATTGCTTTTGTGACAAAGGTCAGATCCAGTCTGCCTCCTCTTACATGTGTTGGATGCCCTGTGTTTAGGAGGGTGATTCTTTCAAACTCCTCTAGGGCGAAGGCTATGTGTTCCCCAGAGGGGTTTGTTCTTGATGGGGATGATAAAATGGGGTGGTGTGCATTAAAATCCCCACAGATAATTGATGGTGTTCTTTCTGCGTGAGCAAAGAGTTGTGTCAGCTGCAGCTCTCCTGTGTCTTCCCTGTTTATTTTCCTGTATATGTTGTATATGTCAATTTTTTGATTCAATAGTGTTATTGTTACTGCTAGAGTGTCTATGTTGATACCGCAAGGGATGGGGTTGTGTAATCTTGTTGTTGGTATGCTTGTCTTAACTAGTGTGGCTAGGCCTCTGTCTGTGCCTATCTGTGGTGTTGTATAGGCATTGTAGCCTGGTATTTTGATCTTCCTTTCTGTTGTTAAGTGTGTTTCCTGTAGCAGGATTATGTCTATGTCCTCTGTTTTGCATACTGCAATTAGGGAGGATATTTTAGGTCTTACTCCGGCTGAGTTCCAGTTAAGAACTCTTATACCTGGTTGTATGTTGAAGAGAACTGTCTTGGGTCCCTTGAGGCAAAGGCAATTGCCTTGACCTCAGTGGATGAAGTGGATGAGGTGGATGGGGTGAGAGTGGATGAAGGAGTGATGGATGGAATGCATGGGATGATAGTGGTGGGGTCTGGTGCTGTGGATGTGGAAGGTACAGGTGATTTGGGTGATTGAATGATAGGTGAAGGGTGAGAGGTGATCAGCTGGATAGCATGAGAGGGGGGTTGGGAGGACTTGGTCTTGGAGTCGAAGTCTAGCAGGACTTGTTCGATGCTAGCTGCAATAGCTTCTTCATTAAGTTTTCCAGTTACTGCCTGTGTGACTAGGTTAGTTAGAGTGTTTCTTAAGACTGTGGTCTTAATGAAAATAGTCCTGGGCATTGGTTTTGGCCCTTGAGTTGTAGGTTTAGGAGCTCTTGATGTGGATCTGGCTCTAGAAGTGGATCTTGTTCTGGAGTGCTTCCTTAGCTCCTCCTGCGTGTAGAACCTTTTCCAGGGTAAAGGTTTGGGGGCTGCTCTTTCTCTTGATGGGTCCCTTTTATCCTTGGGGAGGGCAGCAATTACCCTTGCTACTCTTTGAGGGCATCCCCAGGCCATTGCTGTGTGCCCCTTTTTGCAATTAGAGCATTTAGCAACTGTAGGTATTCCTGCAGCCATTTTGTCGATACACTCCTGTGTGGGGTGTCTTTGGCTGCAGACTGCACAGGTTGGGACCTTAGCTTGGCACTGGTCCTTGTGGTGTCCAAATCTTTGGCAGTTATAGCATCTAAGGGGATCAGGGTAGTACTTGTTAACCTTGAAGCTGCCAAAGATGCCTAGGTCCACTCTCTTTGGGTGTGGTCCCTTGAAAGTTACCAGAATGGCTTTGGTAAAGAAGCCTGCTTTATTCTTCATTCGTTCTGCCGCAGTGATATTAGCCAGTTTCAACAGGTGGCTTTCCATCATGTCAGTTGGGTAGCCAACCACAACTGCTTTCTTGATCTTTTCCTCTTCCTTGAGCTCTTGCAGCTTGATGTCTGAGGTGCTCCTTAGAGCAGTGATTCCCAACCTTTTTGTGATCGAGTACCACTTGGAGGTCCCGTACAGTCGCCGCGTACCACCTGGTTCCAGAGAAACTAAATTCGATCAGATACCACTTTATTTCTATAATTGTAAAAATAGAATAGCAAATTAACTAAGAAAACAACATCTCAATGCGAGGGCTGTATCTGCTTCTTCTCTATCAGCTGGTCAATGCGGGGCATGACTTTGCTCACAGCACATCGGAAATCATGCCCGGGCGCAGCAAGACGGTTCCGGCTCTTCGACTTGATGGCCATGAAGGCTTAGAACCCCTGCTCGCACTCCCACGTCGAGGGGAAAATCATTAGCTGGGGAACAGCGTGACGGGCTAGGGTCGTGTACGAGGAGGCCATGCTCACCCAGAAGTTTAAAGGAGAGCATTCTTTGTGCTTTGTCTTTGCTGTCTCGTCAGCCTAGATATCTATGAGTTCTTCTTGTTCCCCGGTCCCAACAGGCAGATCGGCTGAATCAACGGAGAACGGATTGGCGACGTAGGCACAACATGTCACGTCCCGGAAGTAATGCTTCAATTCAGTCTTGAGCAGTCAGAGGTGATGGACGATTTCTAGGGCAAATTCATCATTGGGCTCCCTCTCAAGGGTAGTCAGGAGTTCGAACATACCGTAGCGTTTGCTCTCCACGTTCTTCATCCACAGATCCAGCTTCCGGACAAAGGCAGTACACATCTTTGTGAAGTAAAATATAACTAAAAATCGTTCATGACCCCGAAAGTGTTTGCGTACCACCTGTGGTACGCGTACCACAGGTTGGGAACCACTGCCTTAGAGTGATCAGAGCTCTTGAGTCCTTGGTGAATATGGTCCACTGGCCTGTCCTGTTTGGCTTGGCAACCATTTGGATTTTTTTATGTTTTTGCTCAAAGGCTGCAATTGCCTTAAAAGCCTCTGATGAGTTTCCTGCCAGGACTCTGAAGAAGTAAGTCTTGTTCTCCCTAGCTGGCTGGTTGTTGATCTGTCAGTTGGGGTTTCCTTGTTGTTGGGTAGGCATTGTTTCATTAAATCTTGTGTGATTCCTTCTAGGTAGCTTCTTTTTCCTATTAACTTCGGTCCAGGTTTGATTTCCTTGCTCGTCTGAGTCAGTGTCTAGCGTCGTTCTCTTTCTATTCATGGGGTCAGTGATCAGTTCAGGGCATGGTTGGAGATCTGGGTGCATCAGCACCTCTTCAGAAGCCATGGCTTCTAATTCTATTCCTAGGAGTTCATCACCAGATCTCCAGGATAAGTCCTTTGTGGGTTGAAAGGTAAGGGGTTGATCAAAAGATCGAAAAGACAGACAGTGTGTCTGGTGGGGTTGTCCAACCCTTTAAGCCCTAGGGCCCCAAACAAAGTTACAGTAGGAGTTATAAAAATGAAAAAAAGAATCTGAAAATGGAACACAATTTCGTTAGTTATATGGGGGATATCCTAACTATCCTATTGCTAGAGCAGTGCTGAAACTAACTCTTTTTAGCTATGTACTAGCCTGCACAAATAGCTGTTGGGGAGCCTATTTACTGTGTTCACGCACTAAGACGGCCCAGCAGTCTATTCCTGCAGGTAGGGAGGTTTGGGGGTAATAAACAAACTCAGTGGAATCCTAAAAAAAGTTTTTAGTAGAGCTAACTCCTAACTCTATCTGAATGCTGGCTTATTTCGCCAGTTACCAAGAATAAATACCTATTTTCTAATCAACAACTTGGCTTATAGGCACCAAGCCTTACAGCCCTATGCCACTTGCCACAGACGGCGAGAGTGGGAAGTTTTGACCCTTTGGCCCTGCTTCAACTGGAGTTTTCAGACCACAACGGCTACCAGATTTTCCACAGGAGGATCTATTAGTAAGATAAAGTTATGTAGACAGAGGCAAAGCTTAGCCTATATTGTCAATGTAGGTTCTCTTATATGAGGGGGCTGATTACAGCCAATTCAGGGGCAAGGCCCTTGTCAAAACAGCATCAACTGCAGCGAAATCGTCGAAAAAACGGCGAAAATCGGCGACGAATTCGGCGAAAAATCGGCGAAAAATGTCGGCGAAATCGGCGAGATTTTGGCGGCGGCGGCGATCTTTTTAGGTGGCTGAATATATCAGCAAGTGAAGAGGGAGCAGGCAGCAGCAGGAGAAGTCGGCAGTCAGCAGGAAGGCAGGAGGCAGGAGCAGCAGCTGAAGGTTCTCTCTCAGTGGGAGCTGAGTGAGAACTGTGGTCCACGGTTTGATAGGGATAGGGAAGTGGGGAATAGGGGATAAGGATAAGGATGAGTACCCCTGGATACAATCCAGTTTATAGCCCGAAGGCAGGAACTCGGGATGGGAAAGAGTAAGAAAAAAAAGGGGGGGAAAAGAAGTATAGGAGGAGAGTAAAAGAGAGGGGCAGACCCTCTTGCAATGTTAGGTAGAATAAGGTAGAGTGTATAGGAAAGGAAAGGAAGGGTTTTTTGGTTCACGCATCTAGCCCTGCTGCAATAAGAATGTTAGATGGCCCCCTTCGAAGGCAAAAATGGTATGATGGCAAATTATTTATGAGTTATGAATTTGAAAATTAATTTGAATTATTAATTAATGGTAGTTAAGGTGTTGAATTAGTTGGTAGAGATATATCTCGGCCGGGGTGGATCACAATTGATTTTGGGATCTAGTCTCCTCCACCAGTTGTGATCCCGAGTATGTCCGTTGGAAAGAGTCCTTGTAACTGTGCAAAGGTCGTCATCGTCAATGGCTAATTTGTCCCAAGTTTTCTGGCTAAGCCTGTGAAACCTGACATTGAGGGGTTCCAGCTTGGAATATTGATGGAGATCACGTATTTTATTAAAATAAGGAGGCCCCTCCTTAAAGGCTCGCCTCAGAGCTTTATTTTGTACCGCTTGCATTTTCCTCAATGATGACTTACTAATAGTACTAAATATTACAGTAGGGTATTCTAATTGTGGTCTTACTAGGGATTTTTAAAGTCTCAGTTGTGTTTTAGTGGATAAACCCTCGAATCTTTTTAACCTACTGTCCGTTAATCTGGAAATGTTAACTCTATCTTTAACATGGGAAAGCAAGCCAGACCGTTTGAATGTACACCCAAGTATTTTTGCATTATTTTTATATGGAATACGAACGTTATCTGTGATTATAGGCGGAGGATTGTTGACCGTTATTGATAATAATTGGAATTTGTTGATATTTGTAGTTATTTTCCATTTCTTTTCGTAGTTATTGATTTTTATTAATTCACGGACTGTCTTTCTCTGTAACCTTAATTTATTTTTATTAGGATAGGTTATCACTTGGGTATGATCATCGGCAAATATGATCTGAAGGCAGCCTTCAGCAGGTGGAGGGGTGTCTTTAATATAAAAGTTGTATAGTGTAGGGGAGAGAACACTACCCTGAGGAACTCCTGAGAGTAATTGAAACTATGGCCCTATGTAATCTTTAATTTTGATCATGGCAACCCGGCCATCTAAAAAGTTGCATAGCAGTCTGGTTAATATATCAGGCAATTGTGCCTCTAAAAGTTTATATTTTAAGCCCTCATGCCAGACCTTATCAAAGGCTCTGCTCACATCTCTTGAAATTAAGTTACATCCACAACCTAAACTTTTTTTTACTGCTATGTATTCATACAACCTGGCTAATGCTAGTTGGGTCCCCTTGCCATGAGTGAACCCATATTGATTCTTATTCATGAGCATATTATCATCCAAGAACTCCTCAAACCTTACTTTTATTATCTTTTCAAATATTTTCCCAGGAGTCTCTAATAGGGATATCGGTCTATAATTAGATACTGAAGTTAAATCTTTACCCTTTTTCCCTATAAAGGGAAGTACGGCTCTCTTGAAAAATTCTGGCCAGTAGCCCATACTTAGGGACTCATTTAAGATGTGACAGAGAAAGGAGAGCATTGAATTAGGAAGATTTTTTAGAATAATTTTATTGACTTTTGATTGGCCAGGAGTTTTGTTTTGAAACTGTGTAATGATATTGATAATATCCTGGAGTTGGATAGGTTTCAAGAAGGAGTCGTCCTCGTCAAGCCTCCCTAGATCTACTGAATCGTGAGGGACTATGTGACCAGCATGTTCACGGATTTCCGCCATGACATGTTGCTCATGTTGTTGATCAAACCTACGATTTTCTTCTGGGTCAATCCTAAAGATGTTTGACCAGAAGTCTCTAAAAACAATCTCTTGTTCCTGAGGAGCATAGATCTTCTCATTATTGTTAATGATGTAGGCTATGGGATCTGAGGACGAACCTAAAAGGTTCCTAAACATTCTCCAAAATTTACCTGGGTCTTTATAAGAGACCTCACACTTGTTCAAGAGAGTGTCCCAGTTTGAGTTAATGAGTTCTAAAGATTCGATTTTGATACGTTCTTGGATGTCATGGATGTATTCTAAAATATGTCGTGATGGACCTTGGATATTAATTTGATTTAAGGCCTGTTTGTAACGGAATTGTAGTAGTTTGAGGTGGTCAGTTTCCTTAGTGAAGGGTAGGATTCTATGGGTTTTGATGGGAATATACTGCTCTGAGGCTTCCTTGATCATCCTATACCAGAAAGTTAATTTGTTGTCAATATAGGTTTTATCTTTTAAGATATTAACCGGTTCGTCATAGTTAGAGAGAGAGTCATCGAGTGAGTCCTTGAAACGTTCCCAGTCAGCATTATTGATATCAAGTGTAGGACTAGTTGGTACCAAAATGGGTCTCTCAGTAAGTTTTAAAACTAAGGGAATATGATCTGAAGTGGTTAGAGGGCCTTGAGTGAGTGAATAATTAAAAATGTGTAGTCTATTAGAAAGAAGAATATCTGGCCTGCCAGAGGTTCTCCTGTGAAAGAATGTGTCAAAATCTGGTCCTAAGAACCTTACGAGGTTCCTATTCAATAGAATGTTTATAAGATTCCCTATTGGGTTAATTCTATTATGGCCAAGGGCCGTGTGGGCTGCATTGAGATCAGCCAGCAGGTAGACTGGGATATTACGTCTCATCAATGAGAGTACATCCTGTTGTGGGAATATTGGGTTTCTGGGGGTAGGTAAGTAGTTGCCACTACCACTGGTCCCCGTACCGTTTCCCTCTTAATGAGAGAATGCCTTGATGAAGTCATTGAGCTTCAGCACGGCATTTCATTCCTGTGCTGAAACTTGGTGACGGGCAAGAGGGCTCTCGAACTTGGGGAAATTGCTCCCCCAGTTCGAATCTAAATTTCTCTCTTTCACCTTTTTCTTTTTCTCAATATTACTTCGACCTTATCCTAATTTCATGAACTTTCTTTCGTCTTGCTTTCCAAACTCTATGAGAAAAATTTCCCTCATTATATATGTGTATATATTATGTACATATATATATATATATATTTTTTTTTTTTTTTTTCCTATGGCTTGGATGTTTCTACATCTATTGTAGCCCCGGCAGGGATGTTCATACATCCTTTATTGGTGCCTGCTTTGATGAGTTGGAGGAGGTGTCACGGTTGGGAGGTGTTTGCACTCAAAGCTATATGTGAGAGTATTGGATGATTTCAGCCATCCCGAAGATAGTTTGGACCTTTTTGGCGGAACTATTCTCAAGTGTTGGGTCTTCGGAATCCAGGGGGATCCGATGCTTGGGGTAGGACTCTTGGCTTTTGGCCGGAAGCCCGTCATTACAGATATGGGGAGGATGATTCCATAATTTCTTGGTCTCAGTCCTAACAGGCGGGTTCAGCTTACACCTGTGCCTCTATATCTGTTTTGATGCTATCCTTCGGGTAGGGTATGGAGTGGACCATCTGGGAAGTATACTCTCATTGTGCCGATAGTGGAGAGTGCAAATTTCCTTTCTGATGTGTGATGGCCTAACATTCTCGAGCAGGTACATCAAACTAACCCTTTTCTCTCTCTCTCTCTCGTCTAATGGATTCTTTAAGTAACGAACCCCCATCCCCTGGATACGCTGACTCTCCCCCGGCACTGTTGACGACCTCTGCTAATTCAATTAAGGAAAATTCTGTTGACGACCTAGGAACAAAAAAGGACCCCTCTACTCATATTTTAAACCCAATTAAGTCGGGTAACAAACGGAAACTCCGAATCCTTCATGTTACCCAAATTCCAATAAATACTGATTATGATATGATATATAAAGCATTTAGATGCTATGGAGTGATAAAAGAAATTAGAATGAAACTTGAAAATGAAAAATGGCATTCATGGATAACTTATAACAATCATGAAGAAGCATTCAACGCAATATGTAACATCAATGATATCAAAATTAATAACTTGAATGTCATGGGTGCCCTATGTGATAAGATACCAAACAGTTTGGATGTATATAGACCTGCTGACTGGTTTGAGAAAGATATCGATTTAACTATGCTCCCCCAAAGAAAGCCAAAACCACCAATGTGGCTTGTTGCTGAGCCTAAAGGGAGTAATGGGAATTATTTTAAAATTAGCAAACTAATTCAGAAAAAGGTAGGAACCATTGCACCAGGTGATATATCTCGCTTTGGGAAAAATAGCTTCCTAATCCATGCAAAATCATACACGCAATCAGTAATACTGTCTAACCTTATGACAAGCAGTGATGAGGATATGTTAGATGTCAAACCCCACCTAAACTTTAGTTACTGAAGGGGAGTAGTCTTCAATAAAGATCTGTATGAATTTACAGAAGAGGAAATACTAGCCATGTGCCCATTAACAGTGTGGAAAGTGCATAAGATTCCTGGGACGTCAATGATTATCCTTACTTTCCAGGATGCTGATGTGCCTTTCCACATCGATATTGAAAATGAAAGAATAAAAGTTCGACCTTTTAAACAAAAGCCCTTACAATGCTTCAAATGTTTCAAATTTGGACATCCTTCTAAAGTTTGTAAAAATGAAAAAATGTGTAGCATCTGTGCCAGTCCTTATCATGGAGAGTGTACACTTGAGCCCAGCTGTTTGAATTGCAATTCAAACCATAAGTCAACTGACAGGAGCTGTGAGATTTATAAGTTTGAAGAAGCAGCCCTCAACAAATCCAGTGTAGAACACATAAGTGTAGGACATGCCAAAAGACTACTGAAAAAACCAAACAGCTATGCAAAGGCACTGAAATCAAGAGAAAATATACCACAGGAGTCATCGAACCCACATAGTGCTGCCAGTAATTCCAAGAAAAGAAATACATCATCTAATGATAGTAAAGTTTTACGTGACAAGGTAAGCATATTGCCTTCCAAGGCTTTGCCACTGTGTATTAAAACTGCGACACTGCCCACTTTTATACAAACTTCATCCCCCATTACCAGCAATAGTACTAACCTCTCTCAGGCCATGTCCTTGCCTGATTTGATGGAGGTTCCACCCGAAACAAAGTTACCAGGTGCACCTGTGGTAGGGAAGGTGCAAAAACCTGGTAGATCCTCACCACCTACAAATAGGAAAAGAGAGAGACCTCCATCTCTCTCACCCCCTTCCATAAGAAATATTAGAGTTATGACATCAAATAAATATGATGTTTTGTCTGTTGATGTTTCTGATCACCCAGAAGACAATTTAAATAAATCAGAAATTCAAGTTGAGGTCCACCATCCCCCTCAACAATTGGATCAGAAGGACAACAAGAAAAGCACAAACAAAAAACCATATTTATCAAGACCCTCTCTAATAAAACCACCGGGAAATAGCATTAGATCAAAAATTGCTAATGGGAAGACTTCATCTAAAAGTTCTTCCAAAAAATAAACCATAGTTTTTTCCTCCATTTTGCAATGGAACTGTCAGGGTTTGAGGGCGAAATATGAAGAACTTAAGCTCCTAATTCACGAGCAATCCCCCATAATTGTATGTCTACAGGAAAGTATGCTTGATTCTAACACTCCTAGTCCTCGAGAGTATGTTAGCTATAGAACACCATATAATCAACAAGCAGGGAGCCATGGTGGAAGTCTCATGTACATTCGTCGAGATGTTCCCCAAATACCCATGTCTATACGTACAACCCTGGAGGCAGTTGTTGTACAAATTGATATAGGGAGAAAATATACAATATGCTCTCTGTACTTACCTCCAAATGATAATATTTTATATGATGATTTAGCAGAGGTCATTCAACAACTCCCTCAACCTTTTCTCTTACTGGGAGATATGAATGGTAGACATCCTTTATGGGGTGATGTTTTGGCCAACACAAGGGGCAATATTATCTCATCAATTGTGGAGAATGAGGATGTGGGACTCCTTAATACAGGAGAGCCCACACACTTCCATGTTCAGACAGGTACTTTGTCATGCATTGACCTTTCAATTGCAAGCTCTAACTGCCTTCTTGATTTTGATTGGAGGACATTAGATGATTGGCATACTAGTGATCATGCACCAATCATTATAAACACCAACAAGGGTCCGCCTTTGCAAAGATCGCCACGTTGGAATCTAGACAAGGCAGACTGGGTTAAATTTTCCGAGCTAAGCGAAATCGAAGGGAGAGCAGAACAGTTTGAAAGTGTGGATGATGCCATAGACCTACTGAATGGAACTCTTCATACAGCAGGAGTCAATTCAATTCCCAAAACAACAGGGTTATTCAAACGACGACCAGTCCCGTGGTGGTCTTCAGAACTAACTGCACTCCACAGAGCCACAAGAAGATCTCTAACACGATTGCGTAGACGCAGAACTGATGAGAATTTAACTATGTACAAGAAATGTAGAGCACAGTTCCGTCGTGCCATGAAAGAAGCAAGGCGCCAGTCATGGATGTC
Organism: Palaemon carinicauda; assembly: GCF_036898095.1. NCBI lineage: Eukaryota > Metazoa > Arthropoda > Malacostraca > Decapoda > Palaemonidae > Palaemon > Palaemon carinicauda. The sequence continues at coordinate 48,445,835 of NC_090738.1, forward strand.
TTTTGTTTCCTCCATTAACAGTAGAACACCAGCATCTTCTGTGTGGAGGAAAGTAAAAAAGATAGCTGGCAAATTCACCCCCAACCCACCACCAGTGTTGAAGGTGAATGGCCAGTATGTAACTGAAGCAAATGAAGTTAGCAATGCCCTGGCTAATCATTTTTCAAATGTATCCAGCAAATGTGAAGGAGCCCCTGGTCACCAGTATAGGAGCACTGAAGAAAAGAAAATTTTGAATTTTGCAACAAGAAGGGAAGAGTCATATAATTCTCCTTTCACTGAAAGAGAATTTGATTCCGCACTTGCTCATTGCAACGATACAGCCCCTGGACCCGATGGAATTCCATATGCAATGATTAAACATGTCCATTTTAATACAAAGCTATTTATTTTAAGCATTATTAATAGAATATGGCATGATCATAGTTACCCAAGTGTTTGGGAACTAGCCATTATTTTAGCCTTTTTAAAACCCGGTAAAGACAAGTTTTTAGCAGCAAACTATCGTCCTATTGCATTGACATCTTGTTTATGTAAAATCATGGAGAAGATGGTCAATGCAAGACTGATATGGTACCTTGAAAAGAAAGGTATTTTATCACCGATTCAATGTGGATTCCGAAAAATGCACTCAACGACTGATGTGTTGATACGACTTGAGTCTTCTATTTGTGAAGCCTTTGCTTCCAAACAGCACCATGTTACAGTATTTTTTGACCTTGAAAAGGCATATGATACCACATGGAGATATGGTATTCTTAAAACCATTCATGAATTGGGATTGAGAGGAGAGCTGCCACTATTTATTCAGGCATTTCTTTCACGCAGAGTTTTTCAAGTGAGAGTGGGGGAAGCTCTATCAGAGAGTAAGTGCCAGGAAGAAGGAGTTCCTCAGGGTAGTGTGCTGAGTGTAACCCTTTTTGCACTAGCAATTAATGGGATATCCTCAGCCATTCCCCAGGATGTTCTCTCAACATTATTTGTGGATGATCTCTCAATATCATTTGCTGGCACTAGAATGGCAATGGTTGAGAGAAAAATCCAACTCTCTATTGATAAAATTATCCAGTGGGCTGACATGATTGGATTTAAGTTCTCGACAAGTAAAACTACCATTGTCCATTTTTGTCGTATCCGGGGAGTACATCCAGACCCGGATATATACATTAAAGGTCAACGGATACCATGTGTATCGGAAACCAAATTTTTAGGTTTGGTATTTGACCGTAGACTTACATGGGTTTCTCGCCTAAAAGCGCTAAAAGCTAAATGTGTTGAAGCTCTGAATATCTTGAAAGTATTGTCCCATACATCATGGGGGGCAGACCGCAATACTATTTTAAAATTATACAAGGCCTTGATTTTTTCCAAAATTAGTTATGGTTGTGAGGTATATTCTTCAGCCACCCCAAGCCGGTTAAAAATATTAGATTCGATACATCATGCAGGTATTAGATTGTCTACTGGAGCTTTTAAAACCTCGCCTATCCCAAGTCTCCTTGTTGATGCTGGAGAGTTACCTCTAGACCTTTACCGAATGTCTTCCATTCTTCGGTATTGGTTTAGATTGCAAAGACTCCCTAACTCTCTAGCCTTTCAGACTGCAAGCCTTGTAAGACAAGCATCATACTTTGAGTTGCACCCAAAATCTCCTCAACCTTATGGCTTTCGGGTGAAACGATTATTAAATAGTCTGGATATAATTAGAAATAAGGTACTTCCATTCAAGGTATCATCAACGCCTCCATGGAAGTTACCAGAGATATCTTTTTGTAAATATTTTATTGGAGATAAGAAGAATATGTCAGACCTAGAAGCCAGGTCTCTTTTTAATGAACATGTTAAAGAACATAGAGGATCAACTTTTATCTATACTGATGGCTCCAAATCTGATGCTGGCGTTGGATTTGGAGTACATAGTAATGGTTTTAATTGTAGAGGTGCACTTCCTCTGACCGCTTCCATATTTACTGCCGAACTGTATGGCATATTAACTGCTATTGAGAAAATAGCGTTGGAGAAGGAGGGTAATTTTACAATTTTTAGTGATGCAAGGAGTGTCCTTCAAGCTATGGAAGTTTTTAATTCTAATAACCCTCTAGTTTTAAAGATTTTAGAATGGCTTTTCCTTATTGGACGGAGAGGTATAACAGTTCAATTTTGTTGGGTTCCAGCACATGTAGGTGTGTCCGGGAATGAGAAGGCAGATTCACTGGCTAAGGAGGCTGCATCCGAGTTGCTGCCAAGAAGGTATCCCATTCCCTGTAATGATTTCTTACCTGACATCAAGAAATTGGTTTGCAATAAATGGCAACAGCAATGGGATAGTCAAGATGGCAATAAAATGAGGGAAGTAACAAATGACATATCTCCTTGGAGGTATAATATGATGCCCCGAAAACACTCGGTTGACACATGAGTTTCTGCTGAAGGGCCAACACCAACCGTATTGTGACAACTGTTTAGTACCTCTAACAGTAAGGCCTTTGTTGACCGAATACCCCAATTATAACATCTTGCGGAATAGATATTAGTTTGAGGCTCGAGGTGAGGTTGGCAGGTTCATCCTTGCCAAGATTCTTGGAAATGATGTGTCCTACCATGCAAGTGGCATTTTTAGATTTCTTTCAGAAGCAGGTCTTCTGAAAACTATTTAACTTTTATGACATTCAATTTTTATGATTTTAATTGAATACTCTTTAATTTTTTATTTTATTTCATTTTTTACTTTCGTATACATAAATGTTACCGGCGTCAATGACTTTAAATCATTCATTCATTCATTCCCCGTACCGTTTGCAGTTCAACTGCTAAAAGGTCATGGTTGAAACCGTCTATTAACTTAACTGTAATATCCCGTCTGACCGCTATTGCTATCCCAGCGCTCTGTTCTCCAGAGATGTTACTTTGGAAAACATTATAGTTCCAGATTTTGATACGGGAGGAATTCGGAATCCCTGGGGAATTGAGAAGGATGAGGTGTGGGGAGAGAGAGGAATAAATATTAGAAAGTTCCCTACTACGTAGGAAAGTCCACTTCAAAACATTATGTTGGATTACTGTGAGAGTATCCATTAGGGTAACCGTCTTTTACTTAAATAAAAAAATCCAGAGTTCAACCTCCCGAATTTGTCTGCATTCAATCTTGTGAGCCTAGGGACATACTTGTCGAGTTGGATTGAGCCATTGTTTATTAGACCAACTACAGTACTGTTCTCTAATTTTTCCGTATAAAGGTATTTGATAGTCTTTGATTCGAAAATAATTTTCTTTATAGATTCATGAGTAGCCGATCTGGGGGCTGTGGTATTGATTGACGCATAAAGTCTGAAACCAATTTTTGTTACATTAGGTTCATTAATGTGGGGAAGGGGTGGGAGAGCAGTGGCGCCTTGTGGTTCTTGAACATGGACAACTGCTGAGGTGGAGGGTTGTGGCTGCTTTTTGGCAGGATTGGCAGGTTCTGAAATATCAGAGTCAGAGTCACTGTGACCTCTTCTCCTGCTTAGATCCTCTGTCTCCATATCATCAGTAAGTGTGAGAGCCTGTGGGGGGTTAGAGTCGGTCTGAGGTCCTGATTGTGCCTGTGGGGGGTTTGAGTCGGTCTGAGGTCCTGATTTTAAAAGGGTAGAGACTTTATTAGCCAATTTAATGGCCTCAGTAGGGATTTTAACTATTGGTAGGCCATTAGCTTTATAAAAGGCATCTACCATTGATTGAAAGGTGCCAGGTTCAACTGCCTCGCTCAGGTTAGCCATAATCATGGCTGTGTTCATTACAGTAAACTGCTGTAATGACAGGTTGTTCTGGACAGGGAGAGCAGAGATCGCAGCGGAGTTATTTGCCTTAGGGGCTGTGGCCTGGGCAAAGGATATGGTCGGTGATGTCAGTGATTGCTGGGTCCTTAAAGTCTTAGCCTGGTCTTTAACCATTGTTTGCCTAATTGGGCATCTTGCAGCCATAGTTGGGTGATCCCCACTGCAAGTAATGCACTCATGGTTGCTACCATTAGTGCACTCCGTCCAATAGTGTTCCACAGAGGCGCAGACTGGGCAGATCTTATAGGTATCGGGCTTAGGGCAATATTTCTTTACGTGGTCATACTTGTAACATCTCGTGCACTGTGGCAATGAGATGTGAATGTCCTGTCTCAAGTATTTGGTGGGAAATGACTGTCCAGAGATGAGAAGTCCCTTAATCAGGCAATCTCTCACCATCCGGACAGTGTCCATTTTGATCTTGAATGTTGACTTAACATTGAGCAGCTTGATTACTTCAGTGACTTTCACATTATTCCTTTGTTCAATGTCATGCTTGAGGTCGTCAACGGATTGGCTATAGATTGGGGCGTCTGCCTGTGTGACTACTAAGGTCCTCTGAGCATTCAGGTGAGGGGGGTCCAGTATTTCCAAGTTCCTACGCAGGAAAAGTTCTTTTATCTTAGGGTTGATCAATTTCTCTACATTAGTTTCATCTGCAATGGCATAGAAACATTTATTTGCAGTCTCAAGTTTATGAATATAGAGAGAATTTTCCTGTAGGATACACCATATTTCAAGGCGGCGGGACTCACTATCAGTTCCCTGACTAGTGTCTTTGATCTTCACTTTTCCCATCGTGGTGAAGAGACGAGAGATAAAGACATTAAAATTATTACATTGAAAATGAAAATGAAAATTTAACTCTTAAAATCTTGAGTATTCTTATGGGGGAAATTAATGAAAATAACTCTACGGGTTTTCACGTAACTTTTCGGGACTCGATATTTTAACTTTTAATGGTATTGCAATGACGTGAGGCGAAATTCGATAACATGAGCGGATGCACAATATATAAGTCCTTTAGGGAACTACAAAAAAGATCAAGTTTATTTTGAATTAAGGGCACGAGAACCAAAAAACTAATGAATAACAAGAATAAAGGTATTAATAACACTTTATGAAAGGCAGTGCTTTATGTCTAATGGATTATCCTATGTAGGCACTACTGAAGAAGTATGAGCCTAAACGTTGCAGCATTACCCAGTGCCCCCAGAGAGTTTTAAGACCACAACGGCAACTCCGGGGGTAAAGGGCTACTGATGGTTAGTGGTAGAATTGAAGGAGAGAGACAGAGAGAGAGAGATACAGTTCAGGTAAGGGGTGGGTAAGGTCAGGTAAGGGGCGGGTAAGGATGAGGATAAGGTTGCGAGATGCGTGGCCGGGCCCGCTGGAGACAACGTCGGATCCGAGCTGTATCTTGGCTGCTATGAAGGCTGCTGGGAGAGAGCTGGGAGACGTCCGATCAGGTTGGTGTCCAGGAGCTGAATGATGACTATGCACCTGCAGGACCTGCATGCTGGGAAGGACATATATATATATATATATATATATATATATATATATATATATATATATATATATATATATATATGTATATATATACATGTACATATATATATATATATATATATATATATATATATATATATATATATATATATATATATATATATATATATATATATATATATATATATATATATATGTGTGTGTACATATATATATATATATATATATATATATATATATATATATATATATGTATGTGTGTGTATATATATATATATATATATATGTGTGTGTGTGTGTGTGTGTGTGTATATATATATACATACATACATTTATACATATCTTCTTCTTCTTCTTCTTCTTCCCAGCTTTATCCCTATTCGGGGTCGCCGTTTCTAATGAGTCTCTTCCATCTCCCTCTGTCCTGTGTCATTTCCTCCCATACTCCCTTCTCCCTCATATCATCTCCAATGCAATCTCTCCACCTGGTCTTAGGTCTTCCTCTCCTTCGTGTTCCATCCACCTCCACGTCCATCACTTCTCTTGCCATGTGTTGCCCTTCTCTTCTCATCAGGTGGCCATACCATCTTAACCTTGCCTCTTGCACTTTCTTTGATGCCTCAGTGACTTTTACTGTACCCCTAATATGTTCATTTCTAACCCTGTCCTTTTTGGTTACTCCACTCATCCACCTAAGCATCTTCATCTCGGTTACGTTCAACTTTCTACCCTCTGTTTTCTTTAGGGGTGCTGCTTCCAATCC
>NC_090738.1:48456927-48481927 GCF_036898095.1 Palaemon carinicauda
CTTAGCATTTTCTATCAAAGGTACTTGATAGTATCCCTTTAATAAATATAAGGTTGTTAAAAATCTGCATTTCCAACAACATCAATAATGTCGTCAATTCTTGGCAAAGTTTAGGAATCTTTAACGGTAAAAGAATATAACTTCCTATAATCTGTACAGAAACGAAAACTTATCTATTTTTGAACGAAGATGCAGGATGAGGTCCAAGAGGTGTCACTTAGTTTTGCTAACCCATTCCATATAAGAAAATATACTTCACGTTCCATAGCGTCCTTCTTGTAAGGAGGTAATTTGTATTGTGTCTGAGAGACTGCATTAGTCCCAGGTTTCAATACCATATGTGAAGTTACAGTTGAAGGTAGAGGTACATATGGAAAAAATTCATCAAACACGCCCAACAACTACACAACTTTTTCACGCTGGGGATTTGGTAAAAACATTTAATGTCCTACAAGATTAGAGAGTGTGTCAGAATTCCAAAGTTTAGCTTCTATGGTAGGAAGAATTCCATCGTTTGCAATCTTAGTGGCCGTGTTAACAACTTTATCTGGAATTTTCACACTCTCCTTCTTAGAATTTTTTCAAGAGATTCACATGGACTAGCTTATGGTTTTTACTTCTGCCAGTTGTCTCTATATTATAATTTCAATAAATTTTTCTTCTAAAACTTTATAAGGACCTTCAAAGTTGAATTGTAGAAGAAACTTCCTAGTAGGTAAAAATAAGAGAACTTTGTCTCCAGCCTTAAAGCTTCGGTCTTCAGACTTTCTATTGAAGGACTTTCCCATACTAATCAGCCTTTTAGTGAAATTTTCTAAAGCAAATTTGTGTGTTTCCGCCAATTTACACTTCAATTGTCTTACATATTCACCCAAAAGTACTTTACTATCCTGATTCAAAAAGCAATCTTACTTTAATTTTAATGGCTAACTCGCTTCTTTCCCAAAAAGCAACTCATTAGGAGAGTAACCCAAACTTTCTTGCCATGCATCACAAACTGCGAACAGTACTAATAGAACTCCATCATCCCAATCGCTCTCCGTCTCCAAGCAATACTTCATCAGCATTGATTTAAGGGTCTGATGGAAGCACTCTAAAGCACCCTGAGATTCTGGATGGTTTGTGTTAGATCTGTAATTCTTTATACCCAAACCTGCATAGCCTGTTAAAAATTTTAGAGATGAGGTTAGTCCCCTGATAACTTTGCACTTCACTCGGTATATTAAATTTAGAGAAGAATATTACCGACTCATGAACAATACGTTATTTTTTAAAGTTGCATTACATAAGGGATGGTCTCAGGATACTTATTGCTTGTTCATATTAAAGTCAATAAGAATCGATTCCCTTTCCATATCTTGGGTAATGGACCTGCACAGTCAATCTGTACCTCTGAAAAAGTTTTTTTCATCACTGGTATTGGTTGTAGAGGAACTGGTCTCAACTTTTTATTTGGTTTACCAGACAATTAACAATAATGACAGTTCGTACAATACACTGAAAATGATTCATGTAAAAATGGCCAAAAGAAATATTTCAAATTCTTTTGCTTAGTTTTACTCACCCCAAGATGACCACTAAGGTCATGAGCAACCTTAAGGATGTGTGTTCTCAACTTCTTAGGGAAGACAATCTGATGTGTCTCCCCCTAGGAACACTGCCTTGACCAATTGGAATTAAAGTATTTTCGAACCTAAATGTCACCCTTCAAAACATAAAAAATATTTTGGGCCTGAGCTTCATTGTTATCTACAGCCGAATTAAATGAACCTTCTAAAGTCTCATATCTATGCTGTTCAGACGCAGTCATTATGAGAAAGAATACTATCCCCAATACTTACTGTAGATTATCCCCCTCTAGAACACGAGAACTAGTATCGTCTTCGGAAAATTGCATACGCTTCAATTTCAGAGTTTGCCTGTACGCACTTCCCGAGTTATGACAGGAACCTTTAAACAACCCACATAGGTTCAAATGATCACTATCATCGGCCTCCTGATTCTGTACTGTTATCTCTTCAAGAGAAACATCAGCACCATACATGTCAGAATCTCTAGAGCCATAACAGACTCCACTATGAGTAACTATGCACAAAGGAAACAGTTCAGGTGTCTTCCGGTCTAAGGGAACCGTAGGACTTTTCACTAAATTTTTAAACCTAACAATGGGATTAGGGACCACTTGGGAGCTATCAATGTCATTACCTAATAAGATCTGAGCATCTTTAACACTTAAAATGTATTTCATTGCCATAGTCACAAATACTGTATATAAATCAGACCTCAGGAACAACTGACACAATGGGTCTACATCATCATCTCCAATACCTTGTAAGACGACTCTTTCGCCTATCAATAACTCGTCAATACTTCTAAGTATGAAACTTAGCGATGTACTCGTTACCTCATGATTCTTACTGGTATCATCGAATCTTGCTCTGAGGCTCCAACAAACCCTCCAAATTGAAAAGGTTTCATACACTTTTGTGGATCCACAGACTTAGAAGAATATGTAATTACAGGCTTATCACATGACTGGCTATGCACAAAATTTACCATCCCATTCTCCCTTTTCATGCTCAGATGTATTCGGACACTTATTAGCTACATGTCCTGTTTGTTTACAGTTAAAACAAACATTTGTCCTAGTCCCAGCCTTATTACCAACAGAGTCGGTACTTTTAATAAGTTCCTTGTTACCTTGAGAAGAGATTACGCAAGATTCACTGACAACTGTGTTGAATTTTATTCTTTGTGTTAAAATTATGAGTTAAGCAATTAAATAATCTTCAGCCAAAGAATCTGCTCTATCTAAGGTAGTTATTTCTCTCTCCATTATGTAAGTCTTAAGGTTTAATGGGATACCTCGTAAAAATTGCTCCAACACTATTAATTTTCTTTACTTATCAAGTGTGTCAGCCTGAACTGATTTAACCCACTTATCAAAATTCTTAATTAAGGTATGAGCATATTCTACGTAAGTTGAGTTTTGCTCCTTACGAAAATTTCAAAAATTACTCCTATAGTGTTCAGAGGTTAGCTTTGTAAGCCTTACAAACCACCTCTTTGAATGGTTTTATCATGAGAGCTTTGTTGAATAGTTAAAGCCAAATAGGTAGTTCATCCCTTACCCTTAAAAACACCCTGAACTAAAACGGTCCATGAATCTCTGTGCCACTTATAATTTTCTGCTATTTTCTCAAAATACATAACAAATTCCTCCGGATCCTTCTCCTCAAATTCAGGATATAAAATTCCACATTTAGTAACATCAAAATTACTTCCGGTAGCATCATGTGATTATACTAAACTTGAGCCTAATGCGCTTTGTTTTTCAACCAGTTCTAGTTGAAACTTCCTAATCGCTTCCCTATCTTTTCTTTCAGCTTTGCGCGCTTTACTTTCCCTTTCAGCTTCGCGCTTCATAAATTCTAATTCCAATTATTGTCTTTTTAAAGCAATACTCTCAAATTCCTCTTCTATTAATTCCAAAGCAGATTCTCCCAATATTTCTTCCTTTATCAAATGGCCTACTATCTCATTCCAATTTTACTCATATGCAAATAACGCTTTATATTAACACCATAATGTACCGCTAAATTAATGCAGGTATCATTAAGCAGAACACTGTCAAAATATCTATTGAAAGGGAAGATACAAAGTTAGACAAGTTAAAATTGGAAATTTTTAAACTTCCGGAACACTCATTTAACTACTCCCGGTTCTGAGCACCAATTGTTACGTTACTAGTAACCATGCTAAATCTGTCTAAAGGGACTCGGTCCCCTAATGATAGTTAGTGTATAATAAAGGGGACAAAAACTATAGGAAAACAAACTTCATTTTTCAACAAAATTATGTGTAGAATTATTTTAAATTATATGAAAATGTATACCATGTAAACACATAGCAAACCACCACATAAAACAAACACTAAAACGAAACAAAACACAAATAATAGAATAATGCGATTACATATAATAAAAAAGTTTTGCTGAAGCAACTTACAAAATACTGGACAAAATAAATAATACGTTACATTATTGAGCTTTCATAATATATCCCTCCCTTTAAGAGGAGACATAATAAAAACATTATTAATCCAAGTAATAAATTATGTAATATACTAGAATTTTTATATTCAGAAACAAGTCAACATCTGGAAAGCAAGTTAGCAATAAGGTTATCTTCATCTTTGATATGCAATATCACAATGTTATACTGCTGCAGGGCCAATGCCCACCGAGTTAACTTAGGATTTTTGTTTTTCATTATATTTGCAAAAGACAATGGATTATGGTCAGAAAAAACTTTATACAATGGTATGTATTATTTATATATGCATCAAAATTTTCAAGAGTATGAAGCCCAAGCCTCCCTTCTCTATTGTACTCCAGGAACTCAGATGAGGCTCTAGTTTACTTGAACAATAAGAAACCGGGTTTAGTACATCGTCACCAGTCTGCATCAAAACTGCTCCTATAGCCACATCTCTAGTATCTTCTTGGATAACAAACTGCCTGTCAAATTCAGATGCCTTCAACACAGAAGACATCAAAAAAGCTTTGATAGTTTCAAAGTCACGTTGACAATCTTCTGTCCACTTACAGTCAATCATTGGGCTGGTGAGATTTATTAGAGGTGCGGGCACTGAAAAATTCGGGCAGAACCTCTAATAAAATCCAGCCATACCAATAGTGCTGTACTGCCTTCTTGTTTATAGGAGTACGCAATTCTTTTGATAGAAGTAATGTTAGCATTTTTTGGTGCAATCGTTCCATTTTTGTTTATAGGAGTACGCAATTCTTTGATAAAAGTAATGTTATCATTATTTGGTGCCATCATTCCATTCCCTACATCGTGACCCAAGTAGTTTTTGCCAGGTTGACAGTCAGTCTTACTTCCCTAAAGCAAAGAAACAGTTTCCTAAAGATCTTTGAATGTTCTCCCCAAGTACTGGTGTGCACCATGATGTCATCAGTGTAAACATATATCAGAAAAAACACTCATTAAGAGTTGAAAATTTGAATGTAGATCTGGGGTTGGCGAATTCCTTAATAGAGATTTAGCTAGAATTAGTGCATGGTGCAAATTATGGGGTATGAAGTTGAATCCTAACAAAACTCAAAGTATGATTGTAAGTAGGTCAGTATTGATAATGTTTCTTTAAATTTGTATGACTCTTTCAAGATTTTAGGTGTGATTCTCGACAGCAAATTTACTTTTGAGAAACATATAAGGTCTGTGTGTTCTTCAATTGCACAAAAAATAGGCTTATTGAGAAAGTCTTTCAATATTTTCGGTGATAAATTTATTCTGAAGAAGTGTTTTAATTCTTTCATTCTACCTTGTTTTGAGTATTGTTCTCCTGTCTGGTGTTCAGCTGCTGATTCTCATCTTAATTTGTTGGACAGAAACTTACGGTCTATTAAATTTCTTATTCCTGATCTAGATAGTAATCTCTGGCACCGTCGTTCAATTAGTTCATTATGCATGTTGCATAAGATTTTTCATAACTCTGACCATCCTTTACATTCAGATCTCCCTGGGCAATTCTATCCTGTTTGTAATACTAGGCTGGCAGTTAATTCTAATAGCCAGGCCTTCTCCATCATGAGGCTCAATACTATGTGGAATGATCTTCCTAATCGGGTAGTGGAATCAGTAGAACTTCAAAAGTTCAAACTTGGAGCAAAGGCTTTTTTCTAGACCAGGCGGACATGAGTTTTTATAGTTTATTTATGACATATTTGTTTTTGATGTTGTTAATAGTTTATATATGACATGTCTGTTTTGACGTTGTTACTTTTTTTAAAATGATTTATTGTTAGTTTGTTCTCTTCATTTATTTATTTCCTTATTTCCTTTCCTCACTGGGCTATTTTTCCCTGTTGGAGCCCCTGGGCTTATAGCATCTTGCTTATCCAACTAGGGTTGTAGCTTGGATAGTAATAATAATAATAATAACAATAATAATAATAATAATAATAATAATAACAGCATTTCCCATCCTAAAGGAAGAATGTAGTATTGAAATAGACCTATAGATGGGATAAAGTCAGAAGCTTTCTTAGCATTTTCTGTGAAGGGTACTTGATAGTATTCCTTTAATAAATCTACGGTTGTTAAAAATCTGGCATTCCCAACCACATCAATAATGTCGTCAATTCTTAGAAAAGGATAGTAGTCTTTAATGGTAACAGAATTTTACTTCCGATGCTCTGTACAGAGACGAAAAGACTAATTTGGTTTTTGGACGAGGATGCAGGGTGAGGCCCAAGAGCTGTCACTTGGTTCCACTATCCCATTCCACATAAGAAATTATACTTCATGTATCATAGCTTCCTTCTTGTAAGGAGGTAATCTGTATGGTCTCATGAAAGACTGGATTAGTCCCAGGTTTCAATACCACATCGTGAAGCCACAGTTGAAGGCAGCGGTACACCTGAAAAAAAGTCATCAAACTCGCCCAACAACTGCACAACTCTTTCACACTGGGGATCTGGTATATACATTACATGTCCGACAAGATTAGAGAGAGTGTTAGAATTACAAAGTTTATCTTCTATGGTAGGAAGAATTTCGTCGTATGCAATCTCAGTGGCCATGTTAACTCCCTCACTGAAATTTTCACAATCTCCTTCATAGAATTTCTTCAAGAGATTCACATGAAGTAGCCTATAGTTTTTACATCTGCCAAGTGTGTGTATAATTTCATTTCAATTACTTCTTTTTTCTAAAACATTGTAGGGACCTTCGAACTTAAATTTTAAAGGACACTTCCTAGTAGGTAAAGGAAAGAGAACTTTTCTCCAGCCTTAAAGCTCTGGTCTTCAGACTTTCTATTAAAGACATTTTCCCTACTAATCTGACTTTTAGCCTTATTTTCTAAGCATACTTTCGTATTTCCGCAAATTAAACTTCAATTGTCTTACATATTCACCCAAAGGTACTTTACTATCATGATTCAAAAAGCAATCATACATTAACTTTAATGGGCCTCTCACTTTTTTCTCAAAAAGCAATTAATTTAGAGAGTAACCCAAACTCTCTTGTAACACATCACGAACTGCGAACAGTACTAATAGAACTCCATATCCCAATCGCTCTCCGTCTCCAAGCAATACTTCATCAGCATAGATTTAAAGGTCTGATGGAAGCACTCTAAAGCACCCTGAGATTCTGGATGGTATGTGGTAGATCTCCCAAAACCTGCATAGCCTATTAAAAAAAAATTATAAGTAAAGTAGTCTCCTGATCCTTTGCACTATACTCAGTATATCAAATTTAGAGAAGAATTTTACCAACTCATGAACAATAGTCTGAAGTTACATTATGTACGGGAATAGCCTCAGGATACTTATTACTTGTACACATTAAAGTGAATAAGAATTGATTCCCTTTCCTTGTCTTGGGAAATGGACCTACATAGTGGATCTCTACCTTTGAAAAAGTTTCCTCCATCACTGGTATTGGTTGTAGAGGGACTGGTCTTATCTTTTGATTTGGTTTACGAGACAAATAACAATAATGACAATGCCTACAATACATTGAATCTGATTTATGTAAATTTGTCCAAAAGAAATATTTCAAAATTATTTCCGTGGTTTTCCTCACCCCAAGATGACCACAAATGTCATGAGAAACCCTAAGGACTTGTGATCTCAACTTCTTAGGTAAGACAGTATGATGTATCTCCCACGCCTTCCTTCTATATTGTACTCCAGGAACTCTGATGAGGCTTCAGTTTACTTGAAGAATAAGAAACCGGGTATAGTACATCGTCACCAGTCTGCATCAAAACTGCTCTTATAGCCACATCATTAGCATCTACTTGGATAACAAACTGCTTGTCGAATTCAGATGTCTTCAATACAGAAGACATCTTCAATACAGAAGACATCAAAAAAGCTTTGATAGTTTCAAAGGCTCGTTGACACTCTCCTGTCCACATATAGTCAATCTTAGGGCTCGTGAGATTAATTAGAGGTGCAGCCAGTTCTGAAAAAATTCGGGCAGAACCTCCGATAAAATCCAGTCATACCAATAAAGCTCTGTACCGCCTTCTTGTTTATAGAAATAGGCAATTTTTAGATGCAAGTAACGTTAGCATCCTTTGGTGCAATCATTCCACTCCTCACGTGACCCAAGGAAGTTACATGACCTTTTCCAATGATAGTTTTTGTCAAGTTGACAATCAGTCTTGCTTCCCTAAGGCGAAGAAACTGTTCCCTCGAGATTTTTAAATGTTCTCCCCAAGTACTGGTGTGCACCTTGATGTCATCAGTGTAAACATATACTCCATCTAAATCAGAAAAAAACATTTATTAAACGTTGAAAAGTTGCGACAGCATTTCCCATCTCAAAGGGAAGAACGTAGTATTGAAATAGACATGCAGATGAAATAAAGGCAGAAGCTTTCTTACCATTTTCTGTTAAGGGTAATTATTATTATTATTATTATTATTATTACTTGCTAAGCTACAACCCTAGTTCGAAAAGCAAAATCTTATAAACCCATAGGCTCCAACAGGGAAAATAGCGTGGTAATGAAAGGAAATAAGAAAAGTACAAGAAAAGTAATTAACAATGAAAATAAAAGGTTTTAAGAAAAGTAACATTATTGAAATAAATAAATTTATATCATATATAAACTATAAAATTAAAAAAAAAAACAAGAGTAAAAGAAATGATAGAATAGTGTGCCCGAGTGTTTGATTTTCGGGTGTCCTTCTCCTAGAACAGCTGCTTACCATAGCTAACGAGTCTCTTTTACCTTTACCAAAAGGAAAGCAGCTACTGAGCAATTACATTCCACTAGTTAACCCCTTGAGTGAGGTGAGGAAGAATTGTTTGATAATCTCAGTGTTTTCAGGTGTATGGGGACAGAGGAGAATATGTAAAAAATAGGCCAGATTGTCTGGTGTATAATTAGGCAAAAGGAAAATAGAAAGATATCCAATGTAGTACTGTCTGACCAGTCAAAGACACAATAACTCTAGCGGTAGTATCTCAACAGGTGGCTAGTGCCCTGGCCAACCTACTATCCCTTTAATAAATGTACGGTTGTTAAAAATCCAGCATTTTCAACATCATCATTAATGTCGACAATTCTTGGCAAAGGATGGGAGATTTTAATGATAACAGAATTTAACTTCTGTTAACCTGTACAGAGATGAAAAGTCTTATCTGGTTTTTGGACGAGGATGCAGGGTGAGGCCAAAGAGCTGTCACTTGGTTCCGCTAACCCATTCCATATAAGAAAATATACTTCACGTTCCATAGCTTCCTTCTTGTAAGGAGGTAATCTCTATGGTCTCTGACAGACTGGATTAGTCCCAGGTTTTAATATTACATCATGTGAAGCCACAGTTGAAGGTAGAGTACATCTGGAACCAAAAGTCATCAAACTCACGCAACAACTGCACAATTATTACACGCTGGAGATCTAGTAAATACATTAAATGTCCTGGGAGATTAGAGAGAATGTCAGAATTACAAAGTTTAACTTCTATGGTAGGAAGAATTTCTTCATTTGCAATCTCAGTGGCCATGTTAACAACTTTCTCGCTCGAATTTTCACAATCTCCTTCATAGAATATCTGCAAGAGATTCACTTGAACTAGCTTATGGTTTTTACGTCTGCTAGGTGTGTATGATATAATTACAATTACTTCTCTTTTCTAAAACTTTGTAGGGACCTTCAAACTTTGATTGTAGAGGAAATTTCCTAGTAGGTAAGAATAAGTGAACTTTGTCTTCAGCCTTAAAGCTCCAGTCTTCAGACTTTCTTTGAAGGCATTTTTTTTACTGATCTACCTTTTAGCCATATTTTCTAAAACAGACTTGCTTATTTTTGCCAATTTACATTTCAGTGGCTTTTCATATTCACCCAAAGGTACTTTATTATCGTGATTCAAAAACCAATCATACATTAACTTTAGTGACCCTCTCACTTCTTTCCCAAAAAGCAGCTCATTAGGAGAGTAACCCAAACTCTCTTGGTAGGCATCACAAACTGTGAACATTACTAATGGTAGTCCATCATCCCAGTCTTTCTCCGTTTCCAAGCAATACTTCGTCAGCATAGATTTAAAGGTTTGATGGAAGCACTCTAAAGCACCCCAAGGTTCTGGATGGTATGTGGTAGATCTGCATAGCCTGTTTAAAAATTTTTATAGGTAAAGTTAGTCCCCTAATCACTTTGCGCTATACTCGGTATACCAAATTTAGAGAAAAATTTTACTAAATCATGAACAGTAGTCTTTGAAGTTACATTACTTAAGGGAATAGCTTCAGGATACTTAGTACTTGTACACATTTACGTCGATAAGAATTGATTCCCTTTCCTTGTCTTGGGTAATGGACCTACACAGTCAATCTGTACCTTTGATAAAGGTTCCTCCATCACTGGTATTGGTTGTATAGGGAGTGTTCTTAACTTTTGATTTGGTTTACCAGACAATTGACAATAATGACAGTTCTTACAATACATTGAAATTGAATTATGTAAATTTGACTAAATGAAATATTTCAATGTTTTCCTTAGTTTTTCTCCCCCCAACATAACCACTAAGGTCATAAGCAACATTATGGACGTGTGATCTCAACTTCTTAGGCAAGACAATATGATTATCTCCCCCTAGGAACACTTCCTTGACCAACTGGAAGGAAAGTATTTTCGAAGCAAAATGTCACCCTTCAAAAAATAACTAATATCTTTGGCCTGAGCTTCATTGTTATCTACAGCCAGATTAAAATAACTTGGCAGCTGTTCAGCTACCAAGTCATTATGAGAAAGAATGCTATCCCCAATACAGAGATTATCCACCTCTAGAACAAGAGAACTAGTTTAGTCTTTGGAAAATTGCATACCATACTTAATTCAGAGTTTGCCTGTAAGCTTCTCATGGAGTTATCACAAGAACTTTCAAACAACCCACATAGGCTCAAATAATCACTATCATCGACCTCTGGTTCTGTACTGTTTTCTCTTTGAGAGAAACATCAGCACCATACATGTCTGAATCTCTAGAGCCATAACAGACTCCTACGAGTAACTGTACACGAAGGAAACAGTTCAGGTCTCTTCCTGTGTAAGGCAACCGTAGGACTTTCCACCAAAGGTTTAAACCTAACAATGGGATTAGGGACCACTTGGGAACCAGCAGTGTCATTACCTAAGAATATCTGAACTTCTATGAGAGTTAGGATAGGCCTACCTAGTACAGAATTTATCTGAATTAGACTTGCAAACAGCTTCATGGAACCTATAAAGTATGTAAGTTGACCTTCTCTATGTATTTTGTATGTGTATATATATGTGTACTGTATATATATATATATGTATATTTATGTATAAATATACATGTATACCAATATATGTTATGTATATAGGTAATATATATATATATATATATATATATATTATAGATATATATATATATATATATATATATGTACAGTTTATATATACATATATGTATATATATATACACATTACATATATACATGAAACTATAGTGTGCATTTTGTGCATATACGGTACATAAAGGCGTATATGCATTCAGGATTAATTCTAATATTGTGAGACTTATGGCTTATTTTTTAGTTATTATGCACTAAATGTAAGTGATTGCCTTACATTATATATATGATTATATATCAAGATGGATTTTGGCAGTTAGGGCATCAGGTCTCAATCCACACTCAGTAGTGCTCTGGCAGTCATTGAAAGAGGTTGTCTCGCGGGTGGCGCAGGAGGTTGGTGTCCCACAACCATCGTGTTACACATCTTTTGGGTAGCTAAATATTAGTATTACATTTTCCAATGCACATTTTATTGCCTTGCATATGATTTAGTTTTACTTTATTATATTTTCAGATTCTCCAATGGCTTCAAGCACGACAAAACATCGTGGATGCCTCAACAAGGCCAATTCTTTCTGCTACGTGTGTGGGGACTTCACAACAGTTGCACAGCGTCGAACCATCACTTCCCTCCTCAGAACCGCCTACTTTCACTATTTTGACTGTAAAATTGGTGATCAGGACAAGTCTTGGGCTCCTCTCATCTGTTGTAAACCCTGCTACAATGGACTAACTGCATGGTTTAATGGCAAGAAAGTGGCTTTCAACTTTGCAGTCCCGATGGATTGGAGAGAGCCACGAAGCCACGCAGATGATTGTTATTTTTGTTTAACTAATATAACTGGTTTTAATGCATCTTCTAGGAAAATATCAAATATCCCAACCTTCCATCTGCTATGAGACCCGTTCCCCATTCAGATGATCTTCCTGTACCCACATCTCCAGTAAATAAGGATCTTCTTTCCTCATCAGATGAAGAAATGCCTTCAAGGGATGATTCTGCCGAGTCAATATCTTTGGAAGATATTGAGTCTACATATTCAGGAACAAGTGGCAACGAGCCATACTGGATCACGCAAGAAGACCTGAATGATCTTGCTCATGATTTGTATCTGTCAAAACAGCACTCAGAGCTCTTGGCTTCTCGGCTTAAACAGTGGAACCTAGTCCAGGAAGATGTAAGGATCACCAGTTTCAGGAATCGGAACAAAAAACTTGCTTCCTTTTCGACATGGAAAACAAGTTGTGCTACTGCACAAACATACCTGGCTTCATGTCCCTTGGTTTGCTACATAATCCTTCAGACTGGCGTCTTTTCATAGACTCTTCCAAGCGAAGTCTCAAGGCTGTACTTCTGCACAATGGGAATAGATATCCCAGCATTCCCATTCCACACACTGTCCATCTAAAGGAGTCCTGTGACAATATGGAGCTTCTTTTAGAAGCTATTAAGTACAGCGAGTACCAATGGAGTCTGTGTGGGAACCCCAAGGTCATTGGTCTTCTTATAGGTATGCAAGCGGGCTTCACAAAGTACTGTTGTTTTCTCTGTCTCTGGGATAGTCGAGCTGTATCCCAGCATTACAAGCAGAAAGACTGGGGGTCTAGAATCACTTTTGTTCCTGGCGAACACACCTTCAAGGGGAATCCTCTGGTGGACATGAATAAGTTGCTTCTTCCTCCTCTTCACATCAAGCTTGGTTTGATGAAGAATTTTGTGAAGGCATTTGAAAAAAATGGTGCTGCCTTCCAACACTTGTCTACTGTGTTCCCAGGTGTTAGTGCTGCTAAGCTCAAAGAGGGCATCTTTGTCGGAACTCAGATCCGAGAAGTGTTGAAGGATACTGATTCTGAGGAGCTTCTTAACTTAAAGGAACTGAGAGCATGGGAAGCATTCAAGTCAGTCTATAGTGGCTTCCTTGGTAACACATGCACACCAGATTACCAAACCTGTATTGAAAAGTTGCTAAAGTCTTACAAGGATATGGGGTACCGAATGTCAGTCAAGATTCATTTTCTCCATTCCCACCTCAAATTCTTCCCGCCAAACCTTGGAGCAGTGAGTGATGAGCATGGAGAAAGATTCCACCAAGACATTACGAAGATGGAGAGCAACTATCAAGGCAAATGGAACCCCTGCATGATGGGAGTCTTCTGATGGATGCTCTTGTGTGACATCCGGAGGCAAAATACACTAGATCTTCTAAGAAAACACACTTTTGACTGTCTGTGGTGCTATGAATTGTGTAATTGTGTCATCCAAGTATATTGATTCAATCAGTGTTCTTTATCTATCCTTTTTTATCTGTTATAAGCTGCTGCAACTCTTGAAATGTGCACATATATTCTCTGTTTATACTAAAATGAGACTATTTAAAAGCCAGAAAACTAGAGGTGATAGAGCAAAATTATTTATAAATTTGAATTCAGCACACCCAAATTAGCAAAAAATGCCTATCCCCATTCTTGCCTCAGACCATTTTTTTTGTTTTTTTTGTAAACCAGTGTAATTAGAGGTAAGGTGCTTCCATTTTAAGATATCAATCCCTCCGTGGAAATTACCAGAGACATCTTTTTGTAAATATTTTATTGGTGTTAAGAAAAATAAGAATGAATTAGAGGCTAGGTCTCTTTTTATGGAACATGTAGAAGAATGTAGGGAATCATCTTTTATATATCCGATGGCTCCAAATCTGATGCTGGCATTGGATTTGGAGTATATATTAGTTCTTCTAACTGTAGAGGTGCACTTCCTCTAATATCCTCCCTATTTACTGCCGTACTGTATGGCATACTAACTGCTATTGAGAAAATAGCGGTAAAAGTGGAGGGCAGTTTTACCATTTATAGTGATTCAAGAACTGTCCTTCAATATTTAGAAGGATTAATTCTAGTAACCCTTTAGTTTTAAAGATTTTAGAGTGGCTTTTAATTATTGGTCTGAAAGGTATAACAGTTCGATTTTGTTGGGTTCCGGCACACGTAGGTGTGTCTGGAAATGAAGAGGCACATTCGCTGGCAAAGAGTGCTGCACCAGAGTTGTTACCAAGAAGGTATTCCATTCTCTGTAATGACTTTATACCAGTAATTAAGATTTTTTTTATAACAATTGGCAACAACATTGGGATAGTTTAACTGAAAATATGAGAGCAATTGCTATTATTAAATCCCCTTGGAGATGTAATGGGATGCCCCGAAAATGTTAGGCTGCTCTTTGCGAACTCCACATTAGTCACACTCAGCTGATACATGAGTTTCTGCTGGCTGGCCAACACCAACCATATTGCGAGGACTGTTTGATACCCTTGACAGTGAGGCATTTGTTGACTGAATGCCCCTCTTATAGCGCAGAAAGAAATAGATATCAGTTTGAGGCTTGGGGTGAAAATGGGAGGTTCATCCTTGCCAAGATTCTTGGACATGATGTGTCGTACAATGATAGTGGCATTTTAAGATTTATATCAGAAGCAGGTCTTCTTCGTGCTTTTTAGGTTTTATAACATATTTACTTCTCTATTTTTAATTGAATATTCTTTTAATCTTTATTTATAATAAACGATATCCGCGTGAATGACCTTCAATGTCAGGATGCCAGAGAATTTCCAATCGTTCATTCATTCAGAATCCAGTGGGATCCAATCCTTGAGGTGGGAATCTTGGCTTCTGGCCGGAAGCACATCATTACAGATATGGGGAGGATGATCCCATATTTCCTTGGTCTCAGTCCTAACAGGCGGGTTAAGCTTACACCTATGCTTCTATATCTTTTTTTTGGGTTCAAGCCATGTCGTCCTGATGGAAGCTTCCTATAGACAGCTTTCTAAGGGATATTTGGCTACAGTGATACCCCCAGAGAATTGACCATAGGTCTCCAGAATTCTAACTCCTGACGCGAGTATCCTTAAAAATTTTTCTCAAGGATATCGCATAATATCAGGGGACGTATATCTTGATATGACACATGGCAATCTTCACCCCGAATAGTGTTTTCACTTCGAGGGGAAAGAGTGGCGAAACCGAAGGGGAGCCATTATGAAGGTTACCCTTCCTACCCTACTATTACAAGGCTCCAAGATGGCGCTCATTCCTATTTTGGTAACGATTTCGCACAGTGTTCTCCCTGCTTGTCTAGTATTCTAGATCGCCTATTTTGAGGATTTAGCATGCATTCTCCAGCATCTCCTGCCTCTGGAAAGTTGAGTATTTAATCTTTGCAGTGTATAATTTTTAGCTCCCATCTCACAGTGAAAGTAGCATAATTTATTGTGTTTATTGGAGCATAGCTGGTCACCAGAGGTGCCGTTTTGGGGCACTGTCGTTCGTCATGCATACTTTATTTAGTCAGCAGAACGACATTCCCGATATCTAGCTTTAATGAGTTATAGCTATTTAGGCAAAATTTATACTAGTGAAGATAAGATCATGCAAATAATTTTCCTCTTCCTAAATGTGCCGATCGTATACGCTAGAGTCTCGGTGATATAGGTAGCCGAGATCTCGCCCCGTGCTAGGCTAACCTAGCCTATGCGCTTTAGTATACTTTCATACATTATCCCCGTTTACCCTCGTGTATTGCTTTATTAATTCAACAGGAGATAGTATATCTTCTGGAATTAATTCTCTGAGTGCCGCCATTAGGCGACAACCCTAGCTTGGTCTTGCCATAGAGTAGTACACTCCGGCTTGACTAGGCTAGTGTTTCTGTCTTCTCCCCCTTGCCGGTGAGTATCCCGGCTTGGTTTTACGACAGTAACTCAGAGTATTCAGTCTTATGCCGACAGCTTGGCAGCCAGGTGAGTAGTTACTCCCCTGCCGGCTTACAGTTGTAGGCATAGGAAGCTTAGCTTCCCTAGTCCGCACCTGAAGTGGTAGTACAATGCCGCCACCTTCTCCCCTGCAGTCTAGAAGACAAGTCTTGTTTCGGCAGATCCTAGGTTGAAGAATCGACATTCTTCTGCCGCCTAGGATGATGCCGATATTGAAACAAAGTTTCAAAGTTTCATCTGTGTTTGGAAATGTCGGCAAATCTTCCGCCTTCTCCCGACACAATATACAAGACCTTTCCCTGCCCCTCTCTGTCCTTTAGCGATAGCCCAGTCATTGCTTGTCTGTGGCCGGTGTCCTACAATCTTCCCGCTTGCTGGGTAGAACGTGACGCCAGCAGGGCTCCTACATAGGCGGCTTGATAGCCGCTCCGACTTTTCCCTACGGACGCAAGGCTCCGGGAAAGGCTGTGCCAGCTATGACGGCTGCCGGTGGGAGACCCTTTATCTTTGAGTGTTCTTCAGTCCTCCCTTGGACTGCCATCCACATCCCTGAAACCGACAGTAGCCGGCAACAGATCTTGTGGCTGGATGGAAGCTAGAATGATTCATTCCCCCCTTCCATTTGAACCCTCATTCTGGAGAAAGGCAGTAGGAATATAATACCTACACCCTTATTTATTGTGCTAAACTACACTAATAAGGTAGCCCTTCGCTCCATGTTTTCTCTCTCTCGGCTAGTGCCGTCAGGTATGCTGTCGGCTGGACCGGTGCCGCCAGGTACTAGCCTAGCCAGCAACATGCCGGCTCAACTACAGTATATACTTACACAGTAGCCAGTAATTCTGCAGTATAGTACATACTGCAGGCAGAAAACTATAAAATATTTTATACAGTAGTTTCTTTTCCAACATACCCTGTGTGTCCTTTCACAGGAAATTCTAATATTAATATTGGGGGAGGTCACTGCAATTGTCTGGACAGGAGACGAGTATGTGTCTTTCCTATTTCCCTTCTAGCTTACTATCCTAAGCTATAATGGTTAAGATACCAAAACATGTATTGCATGAAAACTATTTATTAAGTGTGATGAATTACCGCATACTCATTTCAATTTCCTTTTTTTTACTGGAGGAGCAGAAAATGAAATGCAGTGTGATGTACTGTAACTGTAAGAGTAGGAAATTTTGCGGTCACACCATGTGTAGGTCTCATGCCGCCTGTGTTGTTACCACTGGAGTCTTGTAGTATTGGGATCCCAAAGGCTGCAACATCTGCTCGGTATTGGTAGCCGAGGATTTCGATGACCCCAAGTAAGTGAAGTCGAGGGACGCAGCACGCGAGAAGCTTAGCAAATGGTTACGAGGGTTCCAGAAGAACTCTCCAGGACCGTACCCTCCTAGTGATAGGATGCGTAGCCTGCTGTTCCCTAAAGTTGGCACTGATGCCGTCGTGCAACAGACACGACCCGGGCCTCCCTGCGTCCAGATCGCAGTTGAGGCGGAGGTCAGTGAAGCTATGCAAGGCATGGACATCCACCAGGAGGAAAGGATGTCTGAAGTGTCCACGGACACAGAGAAGGACCTCCTTCGGGACGTTCTAGAGGAAGAGTCTACCCTTCCTCCAGGAGGAGATGAAGGCGACGATTCATCAGAAGTGGAGGAACCCCTTCCACCTGTGCCGGCAGTAGAACCAACACCATCTACGTCTTTGACTCTTACCCCTCCATTGGACGCCATGGGTCAGGCAGTTTTGGCCAATATTACCACTCTGATGGACAATCTTCGCAAGGAGAGCGAAGCACGAGAAGCGAAGCTCACAAGAGAGCTCCGTGAAGCGAAGCTCACAAGAGAGCTCCGTGAAGCGACACGGAGGGTCTTACAAGCGACCCAGAGTTCAAGACCTGCCAACCTGCTCCGAGACCAATCCCTGGAGGTATGCGGAGTACATGCCTATAACCAACGGCAAGCTCTATGTTTCAGAGAAGATGGGAGTCGTCCCCCTGGATGACATCCAGTTCTGGACGAGCTTTAATGCTTACCCTGACTGCATCATTCGACTGAAGCATGAGCCAGCGTCTAAAGAGACGGAACCGAAGTAGGTCATGGTTTTCGACCACGACAAGGCATAGGTTCTCTTGATGAGCAGCCTGAAGAAGGCGAGTTTTACCAACTCGCGAGTTTATGCACTGAGCAAGAAACACCTTACCTTTCTTGCTCCTGCTTCAAGAGCCTTCCCCTTTACGTCGAAGGCATTCCAGTCTGTTGCCAAGGCAGTTGAGGCAGGCAAACCATGCCCTACACTAGAGGAGTGTAAGCCTCTGTCGTTAGCCCTGCCCACGGATGAGAAGGAATGGTAGGAAGTCCACCTAACCTTCTCAGCAGGAAAGCTAGATGCCGATATTGTGGGACAGCAGTTCAGTGAGAAACTCCCTAAGCTGTCGGATTTTCTCTTGCGAAGGGAGCAAGAGACAAAAGAGAGGCTTGCCGCCTCCCTGTCCCTCCAGAACTGCATAGAGATGTGTGCAGGCCACAACAGCACCCCAGACATGCTCACAGTCCTGGCCAAGATGCATATGGCCACCTTAGTAAAGGACCTGTACGCCTTCATGAAGGCTAGGAGAGCCTGTAGGGAGTTCGAGTTTGCTGCCGCGACAGTGAAACACGAACCCAGGAAGTTGATTTATTCCAACATCTGGGTAAGGACCTCTTCCCGAAAGAAGCGGTCAAAGAGGTAGTCGAGAAAGGCGCCGCAGAGAATAGGAACCTTCTCCAGAAGTGGGGCATCCCTTCAAAGAGGAAGTCTTCCCCGGATGCGGGGCCCCAACCAAAGCGGAAGTCAAAGAAGCCAAGACTACCTTCTCGGCCTCATCAACAACATCCTACAGTCACCATGACCGCGATGCCCCAAGTGGTTGCTCGACCACAGACCACCTTCCAAGTGGTGCCTCAACAGCTGGTTGCCCAGTCACCAGATTTCAACCCAAGGTTTGAGAGGCAAACTACTACCTTTTGTCCGAAAGGAAGAGGTTCTCGACGGGGCTCCTCAAGACACCCCTCCGAGGCAGGGGAGGACGCGGTCAAGGTGGCAAACCCTCCGGACCACCTAAGCAATGAGATGCTTCAGGTAGGAGGGAGACTCCAACACTTTCGAGAACGTTGGACCTTCAATCTCTGGGCCCACAGCCTAATCAAAATGGACTAGAATGGAAATGGAATACATCTCCAGCTTCCTTTCCTCAATTCTTCCAACACTCCACCCCCCCTACTGGAAGAATATACCTTAGAACTCTTGAGCATAAAGGTTATAAGGAAAGCAAAGTCCATCAAATTCCAGAGAAGGCTGTTTTGTGTTCCCAACAAGGACTTGGACAAACTTAGAGTCATTCTGGACTTGCCACTCAACAAGTTCATCGAGAACAAGAAGTTTAGGATGTTACCCCTTCAACACATAAGGACCCTGTTACCAAAAGGGACGTACACAGTCTCAATAGATCTGGCAGATGCTTACTGGCACCTCCCAGTCAGCCGCCCCCTCTCCTCCTACCGAGGATTCAAGAAACTTGCGGACGCAGTCGTACAACAACTACGCCTAGAAGGCGTTCAGGTAGCAACGTACCTGGAGGACTGGCTGGTGTGGGCACCATCCAAGACTGCTTGTCAGCAAGCATCCAAGAAAGTGATCCAGTTCCTGGAACATCTGGGATTCAAGATCAACTTCAAGAAGTCTCGACTCTCTCCAGCTGAGGAGTTTCAATGGCTGGGAATCCATTGGAACTTGAAGTCACACCGCCTCTCCATTCCACCAAGGAAGAGGAGAGAGATCGCGGGGTCTGTCAAGAGACTACTGAAATCCAACAGGATCTCAAGACGCCAACAGGAAAGAGTACTGGGATCTCTCCAGTTTGCAGCAGTAACAGACCCAGTGCTAAGAGCACAGCTAAAAGATGTGTCAGGAGTCTGGAGAAGAAGCGCATCAAACGCTCGAAGAGATTTACAAAGACCGGTACCGACCTTCCTACGATCACTTCTCAAGCCGTGGTCGAAGGTCAAGAGCCTAACAAGGACCGTTCCCTTACAACCACCTCCCCCATCGGTGACCATCCACTCGGATGCCTTGATGGAAGGATGGGGAGGTCACTCCCATCAAAGGAAAGCCCAAGGGACTTGGTCATCCCCGTTCAAGACCTTTCACATCAATATTCTGGAGCCCATGACAGTCCTCTTGACCCTGAAGAAACCATCCCCTCTCAGATCAGCCTACATCAGGCTGGTCTTGGACAGCGAAGTGATAGTGAGATGTCTGAACCAACAAGGTTCGAGATCGCCTCACATCAACCATGTGATGTTAACCATCTTTCGTTTAGCGAAAAAGAAGAGATGGCACTTATCAGCAGTTCACCTACAAGTGTTCCGCAATGTGACAGCGGACGCTCTTTCCAGGCTAAAGCCGATGAAGTCAGAATGGTCCCTAGATGCAGACTCATTCTCCTTCATCTTGGAACAAGTCCCGGAACTACGGATCGACCTCTTCGCGACGAGCGACAACAAGAAACTACCTCTATATGTAGCCCCTTATGAGGACCCTCTGGCAGAGGCGACGGACGCCATGTCCCTCGATTGGAACGTCTGGACCTGGATTTACCTGTTTCCTCCAACCAATCTCCTGCTAAAGGATCTCAACATGCTGAGATCCTTCAAGGGAACTGCAGCACTAGTGGCCCCAAAGTGGCCCAAGAGCTATTGGTTTCCTCTGGTGATGGAACTGAAGCTGAGGCTGGTCCCTCTACCGAACCCAGCTCTATTTCAACTGGTTCAGAAGTCAATTGTCTTTGCTTCATCACAGACTCCAAAACCTTCATCTCTTGATTTTCTCGCCTTGACAGTAAAGAAAAGATTTGGGATCTCAAAAGGCAGAAGAATACAAGTCAAAGTCAACCAGAAGACAATACGAATCGTATTGGAAAAAGTGGGTTGCTTTCGTTAAAGCAAGAAGACCGAAAGAATTCTCAATAGACTTCTGCCTATCCTTCTTCATCCACCTTCATGAACAAGGCTTGGCTGCCAACATGATAACTACGTGCAAGTCAGCTTTGACTAGACCTCTTCTATACGCCTTCCAGGTCGACCTGGCGAACAAAATCTTTAACAAGATCCCGAAGGCATGCACTAGACTTAAACCTGCAGCCCCTCCGAAACCCATTTCATGGTCTCTGGACAAGGTCTTACCCTATGCTTTTGCCTTGAGCAATGAAGATTGTTCTCTTAAAGATCTAACCCAAAAAGTTATTTTTCTGTTCGCTATAGCCTCAGGGGCTAGAGTTAGTGAAATAGTAGCCCTATCAAGTGACGAGGGCCATATTCAGTTCACAGAAGCAGGAGAACTGAATCTCTTTCCTGATCCTATCTTTCTCGCCATGAACGAGCTACCCACCAAACGGTGGGATCCCTGGAGAATCTGCCCTCTGAAAGAAGATGTCTCTCTATGTCCAGTAGAATGTCTAAAGGTCTATCTTTGAAGAACTTCAGACTTCAGGGGAGGACAGCTCTTCAAAGGTGAAATCTCAGGATCAAACTTATCCCTAAAACAACTGAGGGCGAAGCTCCCCTACTTCATTCGCAGAGCAGATCCTGACAGTATACCCGCAGGTCATGATCCGAGAAAAATTGCTTCCTCACTGAACTTTTTTCAGTATATGGACTGAGTGTCTTCGCTCATACACTGGTTGGAATTCCTCTAGAGTGTTTTACAAACATTTAGCGAAGCAAGTGCACGAAATCAAACATTTTGTGGTGGCGGCAGGTAGTGTGGTGAAACCTGTCTTCTAGTGCTGCGATGAACAGTGAATTGATTGGGACTCTCAATTCGGGTGAAAAGAGGTTGACACCTTCTAGTGCAATATCCTCTTATGTGAGTGTCACCCTGGTCACACTAGGACTGTTCAATTTACAGGTGCAGAATTATATAAATGACACTTGTGCCATATGTACATGCATCACTCTACTCAAGATAGCCAGAATAGGAAAACACGAGTCAGGAGTTTTATCCAAAAGAAATGTAGCTGTTGTTATGTAGCTGTGAGGAATATTAAGCTGATTAACTATAAAAATTAATTGAAATTATATTTTCCTTTAAATTGGCCATGAGATTGTTTATTTTTTACAAAATCTAAGCCTGTCCGTCATCTAAAGATTATTTTCATATTACTGAATCTTCGGACTTTGACTTTAAGATTCAAGAATATTGTTAAAATTGGTATATCAAAATAAAGTAATTCTTTGAATTTCAAACACAATATTGTCAAATTTCATCAGTGTAACAAAATATATAATCTTTGTATTGTATCTCTTCCTGAACATTTAACAAATTAGGATAAACCATAGAGCACAAACACTCACACACATATACAGTATAGATATAGGGTTAACTTTTATTCTAATTAAATGAAAAGTTTTAGAGAGGAAATTTTAGATGTAAATGCGAAATCGCTTGTTCCGAGTATTCTACAACATTCACATGAAATTTTATGAATATGGAATTACTAGAAAAATTATGAGAGATGATATATATTCTGTATGAGATATATTGACAATGTATTTGCTATACTTAAAGTTTATGTTTACATTCAGAATATCTTATGAGATCTCAATAAGTTAGTTGCCTCTGAAACATTTACTGAGGAGGAAGATGACAATAGTGTTTCTGGTTCATTTTTTCGGTTGTAACAATCGTCATTCAGTAATGAGATCTATGATTAGATGTAAAGCACATAAATAAAACTATTAACAATCTCTCAATTATCAATTTATCTTCCCACAAAAGACATGTAAAATTTAGAAATGATACCAATGTTTCCCAAAGCTCCTCACAATTGAAAACCAGAATTTATCACTGAAGAGTTTCATTATATATATATATATATATATATATATATATATATATATATATCGTTGTTTTATTTTGTTCTCAAGCCATGTCGTCCTGATGGAAGTTCCTCAATGTCAGCTTTCTACTTGGGATATTTCTGTGAGCGATATACCAGAAAATTTTACCTGTAGAGGTATCATGGAGTTCTAGCTCCACAGCGAATATCCCGAGAGATATCGTGTATACACCAGGAACGTGGTTAAAATAAGCCACAGCTATCCTTCCCCAAATAGAGTTAACCTTGCCTCGAAGTATATGGGCTAGGATTGGAAATGTGGGCGAGAGAGCCGTTACAACTCCCGATCCCAGTGTGCTACAACTAACATGTTTCCTGTAGATCCATTCCTTTTTGCAAATGCCATCTTGACGGTGCTTCGAGTTTCTTACTGCTTGTTTTCTTAGTTGTGAGGGATTTTGCGATCTTGGATTCTTCAGCTTCTTCCTCATCGAGTAAGTTGAGTACTCTTACCTGTTATGGAGAATTTCGTGTCTCTGACTTGGAATTCTTCCCCTTGATTGATAGTTATCCTTACTGCTACCTAAGGCTTAACTCGGAAGCATCCATTAGGGATGATACGATCACTAAGGAAACGATCATCCTGGACCACAGCAAGGCTCAATCTCTTTTGGTTAAGGAGCTAAAGATGGCTGAATTCACTAATACCCAACTTTCTGCTTTCGGCAGACAGCAGGCCACCTTGTAGCTCCCAAGCATACTGTCTTTCCCTTCGCCTCTAAAAGCTTAGAGGCTGTAAAGAAGGCACTAGTGGAGAGTAGACCATTGCCCGTGCTAGAAGAGTGCAAACCTGTCTCCTTAGCCCTTCCTTATGATTCGGACAGTTGGGTAGATGTCCAACATACTTTTACATCGGAGGCAAGCAATTTTAATGAGAAACTGCCTAGAATTCCTGAATCACTATTAAGAGAAGAATTGGAGGCTAAAGAGAGACCATTTGCCTCTTTATCCTTCCAATTTTATCTGGAGATGCTAATTGGAAACTATTCCAAATCTGATCTCTTCCCAATCTTGGCAAAGACTCAAATGGCCATGTTCCATAGAGATCTCCATGCTTTCTTCCTAGCCAGAAGAGCATGTAGAGAACACGTCCTAGCCACAGCGATGATCAGGCATGAACCTAGAAAATTGATTGATTCCAACATCTGGGGGAAAGACCTCTTCCCCAAGAAATTGATCAAAGAAGTCATGGACAATGCGGCTCAGGAAAATGAGAGCCTTATAGAAAAGTGGAGTAGGTCCTCTAAAATGATATTTACGTACGAAGAAGGACCTCAACCCAAGGGCAAGAAGCCTAGAAGACACTTTAAGAGAAGGGAATCCTTTCCAGCCAGGAAAGCCTCAGTTGCCACCATTCCAGTCTCCAGCCACCACTACATTTCACCCTGTCAGGGTTCACAAGAAGAGCGCTAGTGGCAGGGGAAGGTCTGGAAAGGGCGGTCAGTTTAGAGGCCGAGGATGTAGA
Organism: Palaemon carinicauda; assembly: GCF_036898095.1. NCBI lineage: Eukaryota > Metazoa > Arthropoda > Malacostraca > Decapoda > Palaemonidae > Palaemon > Palaemon carinicauda. The sequence goes on from NC_090738.1 coordinate 48,481,469, forward strand.
GGCAAGGTGGTTGAAGAATCAGGTCCTTCACAGCAACAATGATGAGCTACCGGTAAGGGGATGACTTTATCTTTCAAGGGATCAATGGGAGTTCGATCCCTGGGCTCACAGCATAGTCTCAAAAGGACAAGGTATGAAATGGAGACAGAAACCACCTCAGTTAAAGAGGTTCTTCCAACCCACAACCCCATTCTTGGAGAATTATGTGCAGGATTTTCTCCGAAAGGGAGTCATCCATTGCATAAAAGACCATGAAATTTCAAGGGTGGCTATTCTGTGGTGCCCAAGAAATATTCGAACACTCTTCGAACTATTCTGTACTTGTCCCCACTAACCAAATTCATTCTGAACGATAAGTTCCAGATGCTGACTACCTCGCAAGTATGAACCTTACTACCCTCAAGGGACATACACCGTCTCCATAGATCTTATAGACGCCTATTGGCATCTTCCAATAGG
>NC_090738.1:48491927-48496927 GCF_036898095.1 Palaemon carinicauda
TAGGACATATTACTAAATTTCAACAGAAAAAATACTGGAATGCAATATGAGTTTTGCAAGATAAAGGGAGGACACCCTATGATAGCGATTTTCCGATTCTCGTCGTGTCAAATTTTAATAAGCAACAAAATTTATCGCTGAAGGCAGATTATTTCATATATCATGGTATGTGATACCTAATTTGGAAGCTAATTTCATGTAAAATGTACACTTAACTTCATAATCCATAGATTTTTTACACTGATCCCTATATATGTATGTAACATGACATAAAGTATTTTTGAGATAGTCACTAAAATCAAGTATGGAATTTTCTTACTAATATATTTTACAAAATTTCTTTTACAGATATCGATGTCAGATTACTTGTAAAAGAATTTTTTTAATCATCTTTCTGATGCTGCAAGACCTATTAAAATATCTTCAGAATTCATGAAGGTGCCATAACTGAAACTATGAAGGGGCATATACTGTAGAATATTTGTACTCTGCAAGCTCAATTCTGATTTTGTACTTAATATTTACTTTTCATAATTCAGAGATATATGTGTAAAAAATTATGTCGTATATCAATACGTATAATCTTTTCTATATCATGCTATGACCATCATAGTCCAATAGTCCAATCCTCATCACTATCGGAGTCAAAATCACACGATCCTTATTAATTGTGACATATAGAGTAATATCCACATCTGATTCCACATTGCTTTCATCGGAATCATCAACAAGGTCTGCTGCTGCATCAGCAAGTCGATGAGCTTTTTCATTTTAAAATCATTAGTAAGCAAGGCTTCCGAATCCTTTGATCACTTTGTGTTTTCAATTGTTCCTCTCCGTTAGCATTCCGTAACCTGTATCAAATCATGGTTGTACGAATCAATGCTGAAGATTATGTCCTCCTTTGACACAAGGCTCAATACCTTTTGGCATATCACTTTGAAATTTGCAAGAAGATCCTCTATGAAATAAAATGTTGCATTCCCATCATAGATTGCAAGCATTTGATCCATAGGAAGCAAGATGGCATCAACGACTTTCTAATGTTTTTTGTTCAAGAATCCATCTTCAGTAGCTTAAGAGTACAGCACTGGGATCAGTGGGTAGACGAGTAACTTGGCCACGTCCAAGGGAAAGTTCTTCTGCTGCTGATACTTAATAAATAGCTGAATTTTTTTATTTGTTAATTATAATCAATAACCTTATTGCTACTTGCAGTTACCTTCACTCGCTTGATGGTGTCCTCTAGAGATTTGAGATTGAGTAGTTTTATCAGGTGAATAAAAGCCTTTCCCTACTTCTATACGACTGCTCATGAATTTATCTCAGCCTCTTCCACAGATTCAGCTCGCAAAACATCGTTGGCCACATCTAGTGGAACGGTGGCTCTAGACGACAGGAAAAGATCATCTGTTTATATGTCAAATGAATTGATAAAGCATTTCATTGCTTCCCTGGCCTTCTTCACATATTGTTGCTTCAAGAGACCTTTGTTGGTCTAAGGTCTCAATGCGTACCCTCTAGGTTGTTTGATCTTTCACCAAGAATCTGTAATGCTACGTGGACATATCAACTTACATGGATGAATCGACCCCATTATTAATGACATTGAAGATGATGAGGGAACCTGTTACTCCCGATCCATCCTGTGATTTGTTATGTCTCATAAAGGTCTCTTCCATGCTTTTGTCATTATCACTCGGTTGCCAGGAATAAAAGAGTGTGCAACACTGAATACCGTACTCCTGAATTCACCAATTCCAAGGAACCAGGATGTGATTCGTCCAGATTTACAAGGAAAATTGAAAAGTAACTCGAATATATTTCATAGTTTTGCCCCCCATAGCTGAAAAACAGATCCAGATCTTGCAAACGCATATGGCATAAAGGTAGAAATCGTTGTGTTTAACAGTTTACATAAGAAAGACTACCAACCATATGTGGTCCATAGATGAAACCCAGAGCAGAGCGGTTTTCTCAATTGACCCGTTCAGGACATCTCCCCAGAAGCGTGAATATGCATAAAAGATTATCCCCAGCTCTTCCTTGTTGATAATATCATTGAGGGAATCAGGGCCCGCATCAGAGAGAAAATGTGTAATTGCCTTTCATGTCTCATCAGTCAATATTGCAACTAGTTGATCATTCCCTATGTAGGAAAAGAACTTCCCAAACAGTAGTAGCTTGAATGCCTTCAGCAAAACTATGTGGCAGTGTATTGCCTTGTCAAAATGCTTGCCTTTAATAACACTATCAACTGAGCCAGATGTGATCAGACCTGCCTTCAGTAAGATATCAGAAAACCCCAAGCCTGCCATCTTCTTGCCAGCCATCTTGTAGTAGATGTTAATACTTGTAAGATGGACCATGCCAAGCAGTTTGACGTCCTTTGAATATTTCTGAGGATAATTCCTAACTGATGACTCCGATATTGAACATAACTGTGAAACCATACCATCTTTCATTGCCTGGACATAGATATGGCTGGTTGCTGTTCGACATAATTATGACCGCTTCACAACTTGAAGCTTTGGGTCCGGGTCTTTTCTTACTGTAAGATGATAGTCAGGCAAAGTGACATCATCAAGATGTAATGATCTTTGATCGTCAATGGTTACCTCATTTTCTTCAATCGGTTTTTTTTTTTTTTTTTTTTTTTGTGTGTGATACCATGAGCAGTATGAGTAGATCCATCATCGGAGATTTCATTGATTACATGGACAAAGTTATCGAATTAAGTATAGAATACACAGTTTAACCCAGGATTTCGGGCAATCTGATTGACTAAAATGTGATGACTGGTTCGCTGCTTGGGCAACGTCCGTTTCCAATCTAGACTATAGGAGTAGTTTTTGAACGACCGAATCTATAAAAACTGAGACATAAATGTTAGGTATGAAACTGCACAGTAAGCGTGGTAAAAATCAGTTCATGATGCCTGGCTAGGGACTGCTTGTTAAGTGACACTTCCCTTAATCCTAAAATTATATATATAAAAAAAAACACTAGAGTAGTTTTTGGGTCTGTTTAGATATTCTATTATAAAATTACAAATACCTCTACATAGTTTCAGTTCCAGTATCTTTGTGAATTTTGAAGATATTTTGATAGTTCTTGCACCATCTGAAAGATAATTGCAAGCTCATTCTCAGACAAGTAATCTGGAATTATTATCAGCTAAAGTTGTGTAAAATATGAATTTGTAAGAAAATTCGACACTTGAATTCAGTGGCCACCTGAAAAACATGTTACATGCATGTACAAAGATGACTACAGAAAAACTATGTGTTTTCTTTGTACATGAAATTAGATTTCAAATGAGATATCACATACCATGCTATATAAGATAGCGAATGTGCCTTTAGTGATTCATTTTGTCTCTTAATGAACTTTGTCATGACACAAATCGCAAAATCAACCTTTTATGGAGATATCTCTTCAACATACAAAACTCATTTTGCATCCCAGCATTTTTCATGTGAAATTAAAATTTCATGTTCTAGTCTTACTATGGCATATGAAAAGTACTGGTTTATTGAAATGTGTGGGGGGGGGGGGGAGCATGTGGACACTTCATAGTTCATGGCCTATACGTGTAGCCTTACTGTAGTACACCAAAGATTTTTAAAGGCTTACACCATAGTCATCATTTCAAATATAAGTATTTTCTAGTCATAACAATGCAAGCCCTGATATTTTTTCGAGAGTTCAAACTATGAGAATTAATTGGGCTATAATGGAAAAGACTTGCTGAAAATCAAGAAACATTCATAAATTCATCATCATCACTATCATCATCATCATCATCATCGTCATCCCCTACGCCTATTGGATAGGAAATTATTTCATATCAAAATAATTTAAACCACTTGCAGTCCTACAGGATTCACAAATGAAAAAGCTAAATAATTGGTCCACTCATAAATAGTTCTCGAGAATTCACTCATCCTGCATAGAAAAAGAAAATATTTCCTTACCACTCCACATCTTGCCATATGTACCAAACAAGTCCCCTATTATTGCATTGGACGTCGGGCTGTACAACGCAATTCCCTTATTTCTGCAATTGATCCTCATCTGCCACCAAGAATATGAACCTGCGATGTGAAGGAGCAAAGCGTAGGGCTTCTGGACGAATTTGAGAGTCGAGTTGACTGGGACGTACACGGTCAGGGGGGCTTTAGTGGCGCTTAAGGTAATGGCAGTGCTGGTGGAAACGGCTGTTCCCCTGAGGACACGGCAGTCCCCAGAGCCGCTGTTTTCAACACCCCAGGCCGCTATTGGACACCCCGTTATTGAGCAAATGGCTAAACACCTGTCGAATAAATGGGCGCGTTTGAAGAAATGATGTACACGTCATTCCATTGCAAGTAAAAAATCAGGGTCTCTTTTAGAAAAAAAAAAAATCACCAGATAAATATGTAGATTATATCTAAAAGAGCATTTGAAGACATTTTTTATCTACAGTTTTTCCAACAAAAAAGAGGTATTTCATAAAAGATTACCTGCTCAGTAATCAGAATAAGTACGAGGAAGGATCTGCCAATTTATTTCAGGACGAATATTTGTGATAATCAAGATACATCTCAAAACAACACACATTATTGATGAGGACCTGTTTGGTATTTTTCATTGGAAACAACTATGATGTTTCTGGAAGAAATACTTTTCACATTATCTTATCAGAAGTCTATTGAAGAAGAGAATAAGGCTGATTACAAAATACAAATAAAGTTAAGGTGAAATGTCAGAAGGATTGAGTTACAAGCACTGCATTTTCTCAGAGGATAACCTTACCAAAATCAAAGCATAAAATCTACACTAAATCTCATACATGGAAGCAAGGACCTCAAAGCCCACTCAGACTCACCTAATTTTAGGAACTCCATCATAAATGGCAAAAGTGTCCAAGATTACTTCTGTGACTGTTCCAATCGAATGGTACATGACATTGTTGGTAATTGCAAGAACCGCATGAGTATTTATGCCAGCTACCAGGA
>NC_090738.1:48501927-48509427 GCF_036898095.1 Palaemon carinicauda
CAACCTCGTTTGCATTCAAATTCTATGGGAAAACCACCTTTATATTCAAATAACTTGGAAATTCATCTCTTTTTTTTTTAATTCAGTCACTTAGTTCAGCCACTATATCACGTCTCTTAATTAAAGCTGTCAAAATTACTTTACTTTACTTTCGTTCTCTTCCATTTTCGGACCACATTTATTCTTGTCCAAAGAACTCTGGAGCTAACAAATCGTCATTTTATCACCCGTGGTATGATGTATATCCATAAAAGACTATTCTCATGTATAAAAAACTGATCAGTAACTTAAAATCGATATGATGAACTACTTAGTTTATAAAGATATTAGTTTACGAATTAGAGCAAGATTACTCCTACACTATTATAGTTGATTTACACTGATTTATAGCGGGAATTGAGTTTAAAAATGTGTGCAATAACCCATCAAGTTATCGGAACTGGACGTCCTAAATATTTATGAGAATTGCTATATATTGAGCAGCCAACAAATCATGTTGACACGAGAATCGTTACAGAAGATCTCAATTTATTGGAACCTAGATATGTCTCCTGTAGGCTCCAGAGCATTTAAATATGCGGCCCGCAGACTATAAAATAGGCTCCTACTAGACACCCGAATGACTGAAGATATTAAGGCTTTCGGAAACTAAAGACATTTTTGTTATTAATAAGTGCTTTGATAGTGTCAATTTGAGAATAAACGACCAATATGCTATGTGAAATGATGAATGCCTTAGAATTCACATGATAAAATGACTGTGAAGGTCCTTTGTAGAGTAGGATTCTCAGGTTATAGTTTCTTTTCTAATCCTGTCTTGCCATTTAACTCCCAATATCTTTCTGTGGGCTTTGTTCTCAAATCTACTAAATCTATTTGAGATTGTTTCATTGTCATACCATGACTCATGTCCATAGAGTAACACTGATCTCAGTAAACTGATATATAGTCTGATTCTTATATGTAATTTCTGGCTATTTTATATCCAAATTTTACTTAACCTAGCCATTGTCCGATTACTTTTTTCAATCTTTCACTAAACTCTTAAGTCTAATGACCCTGTATTGTAGTTCATAGTTCATTAATCCTTTCTCCTTCCAATGATATTTCATCTTTCATTGCACACTCCACTCTCATAATCTCTGTGTTTCTTCTATTTATCTTCCGCCCAACCTCATGTGACATTTCAAAAATTTTGGTAAGCAAGCATTGCAAATCCTTCTCCACCATCTCCAACTGTTCTACGTATTACAAAATCCATGAGGAGGATAAACAACATAGGCGAAAACACATTTCCTTGTTGGCTGTTCACTGAAAATTCATTGAATAAAATTCCATTAACATTAACTTTGCCCTTGCTATGCTAAAGTATACATATTTAAGAGGAATTCCATAATAACGCAGGACTCTCCATAAAATTGGCCGGTACACACTATTAAAGGATTCTTCATAGTACGCAAAGGCCATTAAAAAGGGAAATTTTATATTCTATGCATTGCTGTACAACATGTCTCAAAATGAAAATTTGGTCAGTGCTACATCTACTTTTTCTAAATCCTGCTTGTTCATCTCTCAGCTTTCCATCAATCTTTCTCTCCAGTCTCTTTAGAATAAGCATACTATATATTTTCATAACAACTGACGTAAGTATTATGCCTCTGTAATTATTGCAATCAGTCAGGTCTCCTTCTTTTGCCATTTTCGCCAACAGTCTCAACTCCCATTCATCAGGTTTTGCCTCTTCATGCCACATTCTACAAAATAATCTTGCAAGTACTCTGGGAGTCATTTCATTTTCGGCCAGTATCATCTTGGCAGTTATTCCATCGTATCCAAGACTTTCCATCTCTTTAGTGTTTTGAGGATTGCATCCGTTATTAGTCCGCTGAAAAAACGTGTCCTTTTACTCCAGTCTGTTTATGTCCATCTATTATCTGTCATTCTCATTACATGTCCTGACCATGTACAGTACGTTTTCTTTCATGTTAGAATATCCTCTACTTTAGTTTGCACTCGTGTCCTTATTGCTCCTCAACACAAGGAATAGATGATGCTTATGTTATAACACTTGAAGATATCACTTTAATTATTCGCACTATACCTAGAAGTTTTAAAAAATTTATATAGGGAAAATGTAGGAATGAACATTATTGGGAAATACTTTACTATGTAATTTGCAGATGACTTAGTTCTGTTTAGTGAATCATACTAGCAATTGTAAAAGAGGATAAAAGATTCTGATAGAGACTGTGGAAATGTAGAACTGAAAATGAATATGAGTAAAACTAAGATAATTTACTATAAAAATGCAGACGACAAATAAGGGTTATGAACGAACCTCTAGAGATTGTTGATGAATAAACGTAGGACAGCAATTGTTTCCCCCGACTTGAGAACGAAATTAAAAGATTGATAAACATGGGATGGAGAGCTCTTGGTAATAAAAATAAGATTATGAAATGTAAAATGTCCCTTTTTCAAAAACGAAAAGTATTTAATTAGATGGTCTTACAGTATTAACTAATGCTAATAGAATGGGTCCCTAGAGATTGTAAAAGAAGCAGGGGAAGGAAGGGAAGGCTATGAATTGACAAACTATGAAAATTTTCTGGTATAAACTGTCATAGAAAAACCATACACAGACGGGAATGGAGAAACATATATATATATATATATATATATATATATATATATATATATATATATATACATACATATATATATATATATATATATATATACATACATACATACATACATACATACATACCTACATACATTTATATATATATATATATATATATATATATGTTATAAAATAACGTAATTTATTCAGTTCTGATGACCTTTTTAACGTAAGTTTTTCTAGTTTAATCCAGTTTCCTTTGAGTTTCTCCCTGAACGCTGGATATGGGTCTTTTGCCTCTCATTAACGGTTGTTAATAGTTTATATTGGTACTCCGCCCATGAAGTTTGTTTCTTTTTTTCATGTTAGTGATGGTGGTTTGGCTTCATCGTCCGTACCACGTCATATTTTGACCCTTTCCCGGAGTTTTCGAGGGGGCCTTGTGATATTTGCTCGGCAGTTCTGTACTCTGCTCCACTATAGAAGGACCAGTGTGCTATATTTTTGGCAGTTTACGGCAGTGTACTTTTGGATGGAAGAGTCTTCCTTGAGCACTCCCGCATGTTGTTGCGTCACTAAAGAGTGACCCTGTGTGCTCGTGCCCTTTGTCCGAAGCTGGATTGTTTGGGACCCGTTGATGGAGGTTTGGGCTTGGTGCCTCACCGAGGATTTCTACAGATCTTTTGTTGAAGTAGAGCATAGCATTTGCTCCTGTGGGTGGCCCATAGTGCGAGCGTAATATACGCCCTTTAGTCACCTGCCTCGGCCTGAACACTGTGCCCTTGGAGTCGTGAGGAGGCCCTTTAGTGGCGAAGAAGAGTAAGCCCACTTTATTGTTATTAACATTTTTATATTTTCTTCATGTGGTGGTACAGCAACCCCTTATTTAGTTAAGTGTCAGTGTCTACACTTGACTAAATAGAGACGTCCTTGGATGATTTTTCCTGCGTCAATTAATGGATTCTACTTGAGTTATATGAGTTTTATATTGTTAAATGAGTATGTCTTTAGTACAATGTACTTTGTTTGTAAAAATTTAGGTTAAGTTATAGGTTAAGGTTTTTCCCCCCTTTTGAGTCTCCGCCTATCGTATGTTAGGGAAAGAGTGTTTTTCTTTCTTCCACTGAATACTTTCTCTTATTCCTTAGCATGTTAGTTAGGTAGGCAATTGAAGGAGTGACTGCTTTGGCATTGTGTGTGCTTGTATTTTTCTCCCCATTATTCAGTTTTCAGAGGGGTTCTTTTGTTATAATAAATTTTTTATATAATAAATTATTGTTAATCTATAGTTTCTCGTTTTGTGTATCCTCTCTGAGATTGTACTCTTTGAGTGTTGTTTTTGTCAGGGATCATACCCTTTTTGTGGTACTGATCTAAAATATCAGGTCCGTAAGAACTTTAACTTCAGACCATCTTGAAGTTCATAACAAAATTTGGCGACCGTGACAGGATCCTGACTGACATTCCAACCTCTGGGAGTTTTTCTTAGAGAGGTGTGATAGGGAGAATTTGGTAGTTGGGGGAAAATTAACCTATTTGTTTTTTATTACTTTTGCATTGGTTTAGGAAGATTTCTTTAGTAGGGGATAAATTTGAGGAAGCGGCAGCACTATTTTTAGATAGGTCTGACTGGGAGGAGGAGATTTTTTATCTTAAAAGAAATGAGTTATGGTGTTTAGCAGAGCACTTGAACTTAGGATTACCAACAGAATTTAAGAAGGGTCATTTGTTGCGTGAAGTCCTTAAAGCTATTAAGAGTATTAAAGGTAACACAAAGGAAGCAGTAATGTCTCGTGATCCGGATTTTGTAAATAGCGATAGTGACGATGAGGTAGGGGATTCAGGTAGCCAGGAGGTGAGTAAATTAAGATTGAGTATCCTTGCTCAGGAGTTTAAGCTTAGGGAGATGGAATATAAAACTTTGCAATTAAGGGCGGAAGAGCGCGAAAAAGAGCGAAAATTTGAGTTGCGAATGCGTGAGTTTCACAATAATAATAATAGTAGTGGTAAACATAATGGCTATAATAATTGTTTTGACCTAATGAGTGCTTTGAAGTTAATGCCAGTATTCGATGAGGAAGATGTTCCTGATTTCTTTATTTCGTTTGAACGAATAGCAAGGAAATTGTCTTGGCCAAGGATATGTGGACCACTATGGTTCAGTGTAAATTAAAAGGGAAAGCTCAGAGAGTATATAATACTTTAAGCGAGGATTTGTCGGTGGATTATGATTCTGTCAAGGCCATTATCCTTAAGGCATATGATTTGGTTCCGGAGGCTTATCGACAGAAGCTCCGTAACCTTAAGAAAGAACCCGGTATGACTTTTGTTGAGTTTGCAAGGAGAAAGGAACAATTCCTTGATGATTGGCTTAAGTCTAAGGAGACTGACTCTTTCGAGAAATTGAAAGAATTAATTTTAGTCGAAGAGTTCAAAAGAATGGTAGTTAGAGAACTAAAAATTCATTTAGATGAACTTAAATTGGATTCGCTTCAAGAGATCGCTATTGCATCTGATGAGTATTCTCTTGCTCATCGTCAGGACTGTGTGAAAGAGGTTAACGGTAAGAGGTTCCCTCCTCGAGGTAATGGTTGGAGGGGGAATAACTGGAGTCAATCAGATCATGGTACTTTTATTGACAGTTCGGTAGGTGACCGAAGAAAGGGCAAGATTGAAAATGACAATAAGAGTGATGGTAACGAAACACGTAATTTTGTAAATAGCAGTAGGAACAGTAGTAGTAATGATAGTAGGTCCTCTAGATCCGATGTAGTTTGTTTTTGGTGCCACCGCCGCGGACATTTTAAGGCGGACTGTTTTGCGCGTCGTAAATTTTTAGAAAAGAATAAAGAACCCGTGACGTTGGTATCGGCGGAACAACCGCAGAAGGAGGAGTCAAAATGACTAAGATTTAAGAAGTGTATATCTGATAGTACTGTTTATGTTGATAATGCTATGCAAATGGGTCGTGGTGTGAGGATTTTGAGAGACACTGGTGCCGCTCAGTCGTTGATATTGCGAAGGTCAGTTCCCGAGGGTGTTGTGTTTAAGAATAAGAACTTTGTCTTGTTGGGTGGATTTCCTGATACGGTGGCCTCGTATCCACTAGAAGAGTTATATTTGAAGACGAAGAATTTTCAGGGTATGGTTAATTTGGCCATAGTAGATACTTTGCCTATTCCTGATATAGACATTATATTTGCTAATGATTTAGCCACTGAAGCTGAATGTGACGTATTGCCTAATTTGACGTTGATAGATCTGGCAGGTGACCAGATACGCATAGATGATTCGTTGAATCCTGTGTCAGTGGTTACGCATTCTCAATCTAAAGAGGTTGACCTCGTGGAGGTAGAACTCAATGCTGAGTTAATTAATGGACAAGTGACGGACATTGTGACTGATGTTAATAATGGTAATGAGGTAAACATTGACAATTATGATAATTTATCTTTTCAGGGCCATAATAATTAATCTTTTCAGGGTATTAATTGGAATACAAAACTTTTTAAGGAAGCCCAAGGAAATGAATTTAATCATTTGGAACTTAGTGATGGTAGTGATCTTTCTAAACCTGTATTTATGAAACAAAAAGGTTTGCTTTACCGTATGAGTAGGTCGGTTAATGCACCTGCTGACCAGGTAGAGGTAATTCGGCAGCCAGTTGTGCCGGAAAGGTATAGGAGTAAGTTGTTATATTTTAGTCATGAACATAGCCTCGCGGGTCATTTCGGGGTTAGAAAGACTTTTCAGAAATTGGCACGACATTTCTTTTGGCCCCAGATGCGTCGTGAGGTTAAGAAACATGTGTTATCTTGTAAGGTGTGTCAGATTGTAGGGAAACTGAATCAAAAGATCCCTAAAGCCCCTCTTATTCCCATTTTTCAGTGGGTGAACCTTTCAAGGAGGTAGTTATAGATGTAGTGGGCCCTCTTCCGCGGACGCGCGGAGGTAATGAATATCTTCTAACCATGGTTGACAGGGTAACGCGTTTTCCTGACACTATCCCACTGAGGATTATTCGGGGTGAGAAGGTGGTGGAAGCATTAATTGGATTTTTCACTAAATTTGGCATTCCAAAGGTTTTACAATAAGATTGTGGCACTAATTTTACAAGTAAGTTTTTTAGAAAAAAAAAATGGTTGAACTTGGTGTTAATCATGTTACTTCTTCTCCTTACCATCCAGAGAGTCAGGGACAGGTGGAAAGGTTCCACCAGACTTTGAAGTCTGTATTAAAGAAGTTTTGCTACGAAACGGGTAATGAGTGGGATAAGGAGATTCTTTATGCCCTATTTGCTATACGGTCTGTACCTAATGATTCTTTGGGTTTCTCTCCTTTCGAACTTGTATTTGCCCATAGTATACACGGTCCTCTTGACGTGGTAAGAGAACATTGGGAAGGAGAGACATCTGAAGTTAATGTTTTAGATTACGTTTCTAATTTACAGGGGGAAACTGAGGAAAGCTTGGGATTTCGCGCAAAAGAATTTGCATGAAAGTCAGTCTGTGATGAAGTCTAATTATGACATAAGTACCAAGGTTCGTATCTTTAAGCCTGGAGAGAGTGTGTTAGTGTTATTACCTATACCAGGTAACCCACTGAAAGCCCAGTTTTCAGGCTCATGGAGGGTGCTGGAAAAGATTAATGATGTAAATTATTTGATTGAAACTCCTGGTAGGAGACGAAATTCTCGTATTTGTCATGTAAATATGTTAAAGCCATTTATTAGTAGAGATGTAGATCAGGTAGAACCAGTAGTAGATGCAATTGCAGTAGTGTCTGTAGAAGTAGAGGAGAATCTTATGACTAACAAGAGAATGACTGTTAATCCTGATGCTGTCAAGTAATTCTGATATTTTAAATAACATTGA
>NC_090738.1:48514427-48541927 GCF_036898095.1 Palaemon carinicauda
CTTTTATATATGTGGCTCCAAAACTATACAATAAGCTAAGACTAGACATCCCAAAAAATGAAGATATTAAGTCATTCAAGAGGAAACGAAAAGCATTTTACGTTTGCTAAGTGCTTCGGTAATGTGGATTAAACAAACAAGCAATATACTGTGTGAAATGCTGAATGCTTTGGAATGTAGACGATAAAATGAATTATGAAAGCTCCTGTAGAGATTAGAGTCCCCTTGCAGCACTTGAAGTAAGTAAATACATTCGCTCGGGTGGCGGATCTTCAGGTGAGAAAATTTTGGGTGGTGGATCTTCATGTAGTGCTTGTGGGGTTGTGGATCTTCAGGTGATTCCATTATTCTTCCCATAGCTCTTTGAGTTATAGCTTATGTTCCAAGGCTTTAGTAAGGCTGCAAGTTTCTGATGCATAAGTTAATAAAGGTAAGTTCATCTGATTAAATAATTTTCTTTTAAGAGAGGGGCATTTTACAATTCATAATCTCATTTTGTTTACCAAAAGCTCTCTGACCTATGCTTCACACACTTTTGATTTCGGTATCGTGTCCTTAGGAAACCCTTACTGTCTGTCCTAAGTACGTATGTTCAATAAAAATCTCTAGAGGTTCGTCCATAAAAATACTTGTTGTCTCTGCATTTTCTTTGAACATTGGCTTAGTCTTACTCATAATTATTTTCCGTCCTATATTTTTGCTTACTCTATTCAAATCTTCTTTCATCTCTTGCAATTCCTCCCATGATTCACTAAATATAACCGTGTCCTTTGCAAATCTTGATTTGTTAAGGTATTAACCAGTAATATCAATTCCTTCATTTTCTCAATCTAAAATTCTGTAAACTTCTAGGCATGCTGTGAATAATGTAGGAGAGATGGGTCTCCTCGACTATCTCCTTTATCAAGAGGAATTTTCTTACTATCTTATGTAGTTCTAGGATTGCTGTACTTCCTCTATAGATATCTTCAAATGTTCTAAAATAAGATATATATATATATTATATATATATATGTGTGTGTGTGTGTGTTATATTATATATATATATATATATATATATATATATATATATATATATATATATATATATATATATATATATGTGTGTGTGTGTGTGTGTGTGTGTGAATGTGTTTATATACATATGTATATAAATATATATATATATATATATATATATATATATATATATATATATATATATATATATATATATATATATATATATATACTGTATATGTGTGTGAATAAATTCTTATTTACCTCTCTTACAAACCTTTATTCTATATGAAATAAAGTATTTCATCAATTTAATGTTCATTTGCAAAAAGTTGCCCAATTCATCTAAATTCGAAACGATTACAATAACAAATAGAAATGAACCAGAATTAAAACTTCGCCTAACGATCTGTTGAAAAATAGAAAAAAAAAAATCTTGGAAACTCGAATGGAAATATTTGTCCAACCAGAAAATATGTTTTTGCTGCTGTTTTTCGGAAATGAGATACAAGGGATTAGAATTTTTTCGCGTTACGAAGTATAGCGAAAAATAATTGTCCTAACGACATGTAAGCAGATCTTAGTGTCTTGTTACTTAAGTTCAGTTGTTATGTAGGCAGTGGCCAATGAGAATTTAGTGTTAAGTGAAACTTATTCGATGTTTGAAGAGGTATTTAGTAAGTGGTCACTTTCTAGCGCACGCTAGCCCGAGCAAGTCGAATTTATTAGCCAGGACGCCAGACAGGGTCAAATACAGCTTCAGATGTGAATAGTGTTTTCACGCTAGCAATCAGAATGCTGAAACCGTTTCAAGAAGTGATGGACAATCTATTATCCGATTTTCAACAGAATATTCAACAAGTATCCGCACCTCGTTAGAGTATGATGGAAAACCATTTGAATGAGCATCGCGTTATTTTGAGGAAACTGATACGAAAATGTTAGCATTAGATGCGATTGTTTATCAACTTGGAGGACAAGGAACATCTAAAACTGCTGCAGAAACGAGTTAGTACGCAAAGAGCAGCATCGCCGAAAGTGTCAAGCTAGCTAAAGATCGAGGGAAAGTGTGGATTCATATCAACTTTGATGGAAGAGGTCTAGAGATCAATAAAGGCCGGGAATGTAACAAGAAAGACGTCGAAAAGATAAGTGAAAATATATATGTTTTTATTTTGTATACTTAGCAGTTGGTACAAGGAAATTGGAACATTGTGTTTATTTTATTTTATTGTTTTTAATCGCCTGTTGGTTGTTGTTATTCACAATACATTGAACAGAATTAGATTGGGTCCGGTTAGATAGCCATTGACGTCTAAAAGGGCGATCACAAAATTCCATTTCATAAACCGTTACTGTGGTTGTTGGATTGGGTAACAATAGGTCAGAAAGGGACGAATCCGAATTTATTAAAGGAGAATGGGTGACACTGGTATCAGAAAAACTAGGAAATAATTCCTTTGACGGTGACCAAGAATGGAAATGGTAAGCAAAGGCTGGTTTTTTATTACAAACTTTTTAAGGATTTAATCAGTCTACAGTCTGCTTATCGCATAGAAATCTATTAAAACGTTGCCAATATCTTTCTCGTTGGGGAAAAATTTAAAAAGTTTTTATAATGGATTATCTTTAGATATTTTTGAAAGCGGCGGTACATCTTTACTAAAGTTCTTAAATCTGTTAGATATTGGAGATCTAAGGAAGTGAAGATTGAAGTGTATTAAGATGATGGCATAGCTGCGGATGGTTGTTTTGAAGGGGCATTGGATGCTAGCTATTTACTTTAAAAGCTTCAAGATTTGGGTTTATTTACAAGAAAGTTTAATTGGTTTTCAGACTCTAAATTGTATTTGGAAAGGTTTATAGTGGACGAATACTGAAGGCAAATTTCGTAACTACAGTATTAGGATAAACTATGTCGTTAAAGATCTTGTTTAGATGCCAAACCTTCTGAATTAACAAAAACGTTATTTTAACGAATATCTTTTGGACAGAATTGTCTGTTACATAATTTCCACGAAATTTGTCGTGAGAGGTATTGTTAAAATGTAAACGATAAAGTATTTCTCAATTTTTACATATTGAGCAAAGCTAGTTGAGAACTTAATGAAGAAATATCAGATGCTCTGGTTGAGATCACGTTTTGACACAGAAATTCATTCTTTTTATTTTGGTCGTTACTTTAACTATATACTTGCATCAGACTTATTTAACCTATTACTTCATTGTGACGCCTAAGATGTAGGCAGTTTATCACTATATTGTGACGCCTAAAATGTAGGCAGTTTATCACTATATTGTGACGCCTAAGGTGTAGGCAGTTTATCACTATATTGTGACGCCTAAGGTGTAGGCAGTTTATCACTATATTGTGACGCCTCAGCACTATATTGTGATGCCTCAGATGTAGGCAGTTTGGCACTATATTGTGACGCCTCAGATGTAGGCAGTTTAGCTCTATATTGTGACGCCTCAGATGTAGGCAGTTTATCACTCTATTGTAACGCCTAAGATGTAGGCAGTTAATTACTATATTGTGACGCATGAGATGTAGGCAATTTATCACATTGCGAAGCCTCTGATGTAGGCAATCTTATCAATATATTGCGACGCCTCATAGGAAATTTACCGCTATATTGCGACGCTTCAGACATAGGAAATTTACCGCTATATTGTGACTCCTCAGATTTAATTTATATTGTGACGCCTCTGGTGTTGGGAAATTTATATGTTGTGACACCTCAGTAGTAGGTTTGGAGTAATTCTGAAGTTTTTAGCGATGAATACAGCGCATTTTTTTTTTATAATGAAAAGTGGTTGGAAACTGGACGGCAAATGCATCTTTAAAATTAAACATGAAGGAGCAGGAGGCAGTCGACAGAATTATGTAAAGTACTTTGGCAATGTTTGAACGTTGTTGCAGATAAAAGATTTCGATTTTAATGCAAGTAGGTAGCAAAAATCCAGATTTGGAAATCATAGAAAACCAAAGAATTTAAACTTGTACTGAATACACTGTTCAGGTCATCAATGTATGTAAGCCCACAAAGAGTACAAAAGAGCGGATTTTTTGAAGTGTTGTCAACTAACATGGATGAATGGTCAATTCTTGCTTACAATTTTCAGAGTTATGGACTTGTGAAAGTTATTCATTCTTTAGACTGTTTTGCTACTTTTAAAAATATGTTGAGGTTTTTAATCTCTAATATTGGTGTCCCGGTACAGAGGGAATTGATGCTTTAACTTGAGGTTTGGTGCTTTATACCAAAGGTTATTAATAAAATAGAGGTAAAAATTCTTAAGTAGAATATTCCAGAGTGAAAGTCCTCTCCATCTTGACTGTTGATATTAACGAGGGAAACTTTATTGTTAAACTTTGAGTGTTTACGTAACAAAAGGTTTATTACCCACGGCAAAGATAAAAAAAAAAAAAATGAGAAATTTTTTGCTGAAATTTAACTTTGATATAGGAGGTAAAGGTTTTTGAAATTATAAGTATATATGTACAATGTTTTATTTTTGGAATCTGCTTTCCAGGATCGTGAATGCAATGAAATGCCAGCAGTCGTCTTTAACGGTGGCATCTAATTTGGACAGGAAATTGGGGGACCTCAGTTGTCATGAGCATCTTCTATCATCGATGAATGACAGCACCGACAAGGCCTACAAACTTGTCTTTCAACAAAAAGAAATTTACAATAATGGTCACGAGCAAAGCGAAATGCCATTGTATGTTGCTTTATTTATGACGCTTTTATTAGATTCTGGCGCTTTAGTAATCTCCAGTGATCAAGCTATTTATGCCATAACGTGCATGCATGAAATGAGGGGTTACATAGATCCAACGGAGAATTCACTAGTTAAATCTTTGCAAGCACCTGTGAAACATTAAGCTGGTAGATCGGTGCATACAAAGGATCTTTTTGATAATATGGTGTTGCAGAATCCGTGCAGATTATATTTTCCTATATTGAAAAACTTCTTTATTATTTTGATAGATCATTAAAGTTTTCTTATCTGAGATTTAGGGAATTAAGTTTATTGTAATTTGAAGATTTCATAGTTGAACAGAAAAAAAAAAAAAATTACTGTGAAGTTTTTGATATCAGAAGCTGTCACAAATGCTTTTCCATATTTGATGTATTTTGCTTGATACAGAGGAAGCTGGAATGATTTTGTCCTTTGATCGATTTATCTTTAAGAAGTTTTTTAAAAGCTCCTGTAATGTAACCAAACATAATTTTTTGTCAAAACTGTGGCTACAAGTTCAAACATCGCAAACGATAACGTCAATGATAGGTGTCTTCATAGACATGAGTGTTGGTAGTCTGTTTCAAGTAAACATGTTTGTCAAAGGCTTCAAAAAGAGGTTAAATGTGTAAATCATTCAATCGGAACATTTATTTCTTTCTCTCCATTTTTCCTTCTCTCCCTTTCTTTGGTATTATCTAGGGTCAACCGGCACGGTGCGCTATAAACGGATTTTGAGCGAAGCGAAAAATCTATTTTTGGGTGAGATAGCCATGGCGTCCTGATGGAGGGTTCCTTTTTGGTAGCTTCCTTGGGTATAAGACTACTAAGATATTCCCAGAGAATTTAACCACAGGTTATCACAGAATTCTAACTTCTGGAGCGAGTATCTCAAAGGTTTCCCCTTAAGACATCGTAATTTCAACAGGGGACGCATGTCTAAACGCGCCACATAGCTATCTTCACCCCGAACAGAGTTAATGCTTCGGTGTGTAAGAGTAGAGAATAGCTGGGAGCCGTTCCACAGCTAATCTCACTCGTGGCTACTACTGATACTCGAGACGTAAACAAACGGACGCCATTGCTCTAATGACGTCACGCCCGTCTTCATCCTGAAGCCAGTTGCTGCCCATCACCATGATACAGTAGCACAGGGTGGGAACAAAACTGGACGAAGTAGTAGGGAGGGTCCATCAGGACGCCATGGCTATCTCACCCAAAAATAGATTTTTCGCTTCGCTCAAAATCCGTTTTTTGGGCTCAAGCCATGGCGTCCTGATGGAAGAGTACCAGAGAATCAATGTATCGTGGTAGATTTTCCCCCAGTATTAAGTGCCTAGGCATTGACAAAACAGCAAAGTAATCTTAGATAAAGAACCATAGGGACGAAGTATCCTGCCCCCCTTGGCAGTGAAGTTCCCATGGGCTATGCCGACGTCAAAGTGGTATTGAAGGGCTATTCATCCTGAGAGAAGAACTTAAAGAACTTAGAGATGAAGCGGAATGTTTGGTATTTGTATAGGAACATTCTGAAATTAGACCAGTGGTGGTTGGGCACTGTGTAGAGTTCATCTCTTGGTTATCAGAAGTAAGTATTCGTGTAGGAACCTTACTTAGTCAGGGTGAATATAATTTAGGATTAAACATCTTAAATTCTTCATAACCATAAGAAAGGAGGAATAAATAAAACTATGACAGGTATGTATTTCATAGTAAGTAGGAGCTGATAGAGACGCACGAGTAATAAAATAGAAATTTTATTTCACAATGCAGAAATTAAATAATTTACAGCAAAAGTAAAGTTCATTTACAGTAATAATAATGTACATAGAAATAAAGGCTTGCAATTGAATCTGAAAAGGAATTTCAGGGTATTAGTAGGTACTCGTTCTCGAGGAACGCAAGTCTTTAAATAAAACACATCATGCTCAAGGCATGCGGCACTTGTGTGACACTATGACATTTCACCTGGGATAAGAACAGTTATAAAAGCACTAAGTGTTTTTCGACATCACTATGAATCGCTCGAGGGTCAACATAGGCACCCGAAGAGTTAGAGTCCCAAGTAACTCACTGTTCTACGCAGAGTTAGGTGCAGGTTTCATAACACTACCTGCGGCTACCACAAAATGTTTGACTTCGTGCACTTGTTTCGCATAGTGTTTAAAGAAAACTCGCGAGGACTTCCAGCCCGTGAAGTTTTTAAGGCTTTCAAAGTCCATGCTCTGAAAGAAATTCAGAGAAGATGCCACTTTTCTAGGATCATGACCAGCGGGTGTACTGTTCGGATCCGCTCTGCGAATGAAGTAGGTGATTTTCGCTCTTAATTGTTTCAGTGACAGGTCGCTGCCCGATGTTTCTCCTTTGAAGAGTTGGCCTCCACCAAAGTTCGAAGTTCTGCGAAGATAGACCTTGAGGCTCTCTACTGGACATAGAGAGACATCCTCCTTCAGGGGGCATATTCTCCAAGGGCCCCATCTTTTGGTGGGTAATTCATTTTTAGCGAGAAACGTCGGATCAGGGGAGAGGGTCACTTCTCCTGAATCAGTAAACAGGATGTGTCCTTCTTCTCTTGATAATGCCACTATTTCGCTGACTTGAGCTCCCGAAGCGAGAGCAAATAAAAATATAACTTTCTGAGTCAGATCCTTGAGGGGGCATGAATCGTTGACCAAGTTGGAGGCGAAATGGAGTACCTTGTCTAGTGACCAGGAGATCGGTTTCGGAGGGGGTGCTGGACGTAGGCGAGCACATGCTTTTGGTAGTTTGTTGAAGATGTCGTTGGACAGATCAATTTGGAAAGCATATAGAATTGGTCTAGTCAAGGCCGATTTGCAGGTTGAAATCGTATTGGCTGCTAATCCTTGTCCATGAAGGTGAATAAAGAAGGACATACAGAAATCAATCGTGATTTCTTTAGGATTTTTTGTCTTGACGAAGGAGACCCATTTCCTCCAGGATGATTCATATTGCCGTCTCGTGGATTCGGTCTTGTATTCCTCTAGGAAGTCTAGACTTTTCTTCGAGATCCCAAACCTCTTCTTTGCGGCAAGGGAGAGAAAATCATGAGATGAAGGTCCTTGATTTTCGATGATGAAGCGAAGACAGTCGACTTCTGTACTTGTTGAGAGAGAACTGGGCCCGGGAGAGGGATCAGCTTGGGCTGCAGCTCCAGGACCAGGGGGTACCAGTTGCTCCGGGGCCACTTGGGAGCCACTAGGGCCGCTGTCCCTTTGAAGGTTCTCAGTTTGGAGAGGACTTTAACAGAAGGTTGGTGGGAGGGAACAGATAGATCTTGGACCATCTGTTCCAGTCCAGTGACATGGCATCCACTGCTTCTGCTTTGGGGTCCTCGTACGGGGCTACGTACAGAGGAAGTTGATTGTTGTCGCTCGTTGCGAAGAGATCTATCTGAAGTTCTGGGACTTGGAGAGAGATGAAGGAGAACGATCTTGCGTCTAGAGACCATTCTGACTCTATCGGGTTTGTCCGAGATAGAGCATCCGCTGTCACGTTGCGGAATCCTTGTAGGTGAACTGCAGACAGGTGCCACTTCTTCTTCTCTGCCAGACGGAAGATTGGGAGAAGCACCTGATTTATCTGGGGCGATCTTGAGCCTTGGCGATTGAGACAACGAACTACCACCGAGTTGTCTAGGGTTAGACGGATGTGGATCGAGGGCGGCGGGGATAACTTCTTCAGTGTTAGAAGGACCGCCATGGCCTCCAAGATGTTTATGTGGAACGTCTTGAATAGTGGAGACCAGGTACCTTGAACCTGTTTTTGGTGGGAGTGACCTCCCCAACCTTCCAGTGAGGCATCCGTATGGATGTTGAGTGATGGAGGAGGGTGTTGGAGAGGAATGGACCTTTTCAGGGCCTTTTCTTCCGACCACGGCTTTAGGAGGCGTCGCAGTCTGTTTGGAAGCCGTCTCTTGAGGTCTCTTCGAGCGATGGATGCCGAGCGTCTCCATACTCCCGCGGCATCCTTTAGCTGTGCACGAAGCACTGGGTTTGTCACTGAGGCGAATTGTAGAGAGCCTAGAACTCGTTCCTGCTGTCGTCTTGAAATGCGTTTGGATTTCAGTAGTCGCTTGACAGACCCTGCTATTTCCTTCCTTTTCTTCTGGGGGATGGAAAGGCGGTGTGACTGAAGATTCCAGTGGATTCCCAACCACTGAAACTTCTGAGCTGGAGAGAGGAGAGATTTTTTCTCGTTGATCTTGAATCCCAGGTGTTCTAGGTACTGGGTAACTTCGTTGCAAGACTTTGCACACTCTTCGGGCGATGGAGCCCAGACTAGCCAGTCGTTGAGGTAGGCCATCACCTGGACGTTTCTTAGGCGGAGCTGTTGTACTATGGCATCCGCCAGTTTTGTGAAGATCCGAGGGGCCACATTGAGGCCGAAGGGCATGGCCCGGAAGGCGTAGCTTTTCCTTTGGAGTCGAAATCCTAGGTAGGAGGAAGCGTGATGGTTCATTGGAATGTGCCAGTAGGCATCCGCCAGGTCTATAGAGACCGTGTAGGAACCTTGAGGCAGAAGGGTCCTTATTTGTTGAAGCGTCAGCATCTTTAATTTGTTGTTCTCTATGAACTTGTTGAGGGGGGATAAGTCCAGAATGACTCTGAGTTTGTCTGAGTCCTTCTTGGGAACACAAAACAGTCTCCCTTGGAACCTGGTGGACTTTACCTTCCTTATCACCTTCTTGTTCAAGAGGTCTAGAACATATTCTTCCAGAAGGGGGGTTGATTGCTGGAAGAATTGCTGGAAGATTGGGGGTGGTTGAGTCCAACTCCAGCCTAGACCCTTCTTGACGATGCTGTGTGCCCAGGGATCGAAGGTCCAACGATCCTGGAATTGGCGGAGTCTTCCTCCCACCGGAAGCACTTCATTGCTTCTGGTGTCCCGAGGACTTGTTGCCTCGGCCGCTAGCTCCCTTTCCTCCTCTACCTCTGGAGGGACGGCGAGATGCGTCTTTGCTTGCACCCCTGAATGAGCCTCTACCTTTGGCATGAAAGGTAGTTTATGGTTGCTCAAAGGCAGGGGTGAAGACCGGTGACTGTGACAACACCGGTTGGGGGACCAATTGAAAGGTCTGTTGTGGTTGAGCAATCACTTGGGAGGTAGCGGGTCCCGGAAACTGACGTCTTTGCTGACGTTGCTGGGGTTTTGACTTTTGGGGTTTCCTCTTAGGCTGAGGTCCGTCGTCCTGACAGGGTTTCCTTTTCCTGGACATGCCCCACTTGTGGAGAAGGTTCCTATTCTCCGTGGCGGCTCTGTCAGTGATTTCCTTCACAAGGTCAGAAGGAAACAGGTGCTTTCCCCAGATGTTGGAGGAAATCAGCCTCCGGGGTTCGTGTTTCACGGTGGCACCGGCAAACACGAATTCACGACAGGCTCTTCGAGCCTTTATGAAGTGGTACAAGTCCTTCATTACCGTCAGTAAGTGGGATTTGGAGAGTACCATGTAGTGGTCTGGTACTCTAGTGTCACAGGCCATAACTTCCAGTTGGACTTGATGAGAAAGAGATGCCGCAAGCCTCTCCTTCGTGTCTTGTTCCCGGCGAAGGAGGTGATCGTTGAGCTTTGGGAGGTCTTCATTAAACTGACGTCCGGCGACGTCAGGATCGAGCCTTCCCACGACGAAAGTATGTTGAACATCTTTCCAGTGTCGAGCGTCAGGGGGGGTCACGATGGAGAAGGGTCTGCACTCCTCCAGTGCAGGGCAGGGTTTCCCTTCTTCCGCCGCTTTAAGGCATGCAGCTAAGGCCTTTTCCAAGAATGGAAGAACCGCAGTATCAGGTGCAACGTAAGTAGGGTGCTTCTTGCTCAATGCCGGAAGCTTAGAGCAGGTAAAGCCTCTACTCTTGAATGCGGAGGCTAGCATAGCCTGGGCCTTTGCGAGATCGAACACTATCTCTTCCTTAGGTTCGGTCTCTTCCTTCGAGGCAGGTTCGGAACGAAGCCGGACGTAACAGTCCGGGTAGGCCTCAAAGCTTGGGAAGAACTCCACATCTTCCAAAGGGACCGTGCCGATCTTATCACTGACAAAGATCCTGCCGGTCGCAATAACCATATGCTCTGCATACCTCCACGGGTTGGCATGAGAGCAAGCGGGGAGATCCTTGACCGAAATCTTCTTCGGCTCTCTGGATCCTATCATCGACCTGATGGACTCCTGGTTCTCCTTCAGCCTGTCGTCCATGACGGCTCTAATCAGTCGGATCAATTCTTGAGTGGAAGAAGAAGGATCCGGAGTCGAGGAGGTAGACGGAATAGACATTTCCGTCGGTGTAGGAGTAGGAGGGGGGATGGACGGGGGAGCGACCTCTTGCTCCGACTCGGTGTATTCCACCTTGTCTTCGTCATCTTCGGCTCCTTGAGCCATAAGCGTTTTCTCCGTGTCTTCCGAGACATCCGAAATCTGTTCGTCATCTTCGGAATCCAAACGACACTCGTGCATGGACTGAGCCATGACTACATCAGGTTCCACCGTAATTTGGAGAGTGGGGATCACGTCTTTGGGTACCACTGAGTCAGGGGAGGCCTTAGGGAACAATAGTGACCTCAGTTCTTCGGTGGCCAAGTACGGTCCGGTAGCATTTTTCTGGAAGCCACGCACCCACTTGCGCAGCTTTTCACGAGAAATGTCTCTAATCTCCGCTGAGGGAGGATTATGGAAGGCCTCGACTAGGTGAGCCTGACAGACCGTACAATCCAGTGGATTCCAAAACTTCAAATCCCCTTTCTTGTCTGCACAAGGGGCGTGAGTCCTGCAAGCCGTATGCCCGTAAAACTGCGGGCGTTTCACAGCGCAGAAGGCGAAATCACACTTCATCTGCTCCTCCTGTGGAAGAAAGAGAAAATGAGTATGGGGGAGTCATAAGAATGGCTCTTAAACTAAGTTAATATTAATTATTAATTTTAACTTAATGAAGGTGTGATGCATAGAGAATGAAAATAGTAAAGGAGAACAGGCTCCATGCATCTCGCCCGGCTGGTTACCATAAGCTTGGTCCCTGGATAACCCGAGTGACCGAGGGCACTGGATATAATTCCCTAGAATTCCAAGTATTTTGGAATTCCATGGAAAAAACCAAGGACAAGATTGGGACCGAATTCATTCGGTTCCCAGATAAGGGCCAGAAGGCCTCATTTAAAAGGTAACTGCTTCTGGCAACCAGCCGTGCTAAGATGCACATAGCATGCTGGAATTAGAAGAATGCAAAGAGACAGCATGATCACTAATAGAGCAGTACTAGGTACTGATCTTAATAGCAGAAGCAGCTTATCTGTTTGCGATATAGGGCTATCATAGTCTTATGATAGCTACAGGAAGGGGGTGCAAGTATTCTTGACGCCTCCGGGGCATCCGGCAAGCCGCCGGCATGCCGCAGCTCGCTCCAGCATAGATTCTGGCATTAGGACAGACAATGTTCAAAGTCAGTCAAATACCAGGATGGCGGCCGCCGGCACAACGGCGGCACGCCGGCAGGGAGCGGCGGCTCCGGCAGTCGGAGGATGCCAGATTGGTGACTGGGATAAGGATGGTTAAGGGTGTACCGGGTTGCCGGCAGTATATGCCGGCACTCCGGCGGCCGACCGGCAAGCGGACGACAAGCTAGGAGGAGAGCCGCCGGTAATAGCCGGCGGCAGCCGGCAGTCCCTCGGTACACGGGGGGCTGGCGGCAAGGTTAGGGAGAGTCACCAAGTAGGAGGCAGGTATCGCCGACAGTAGAGGCGGCAAGAGACCGGCACCCGGATAGGGAGAGAGACAGGGGGGAGGGGGGAAGGGATGTAGGAAGTACCATCAGGAATCCAAACATCCCTCCCCCTCCCTGAGGGGGTGTACCCATGATAGAGGCAAGCTCTAACATCCATGAGCAGGGGTCACTAGGGACCGGGAGCAAGGTAGCCCAAGGGAGGGCTAGGGAACACCCAAGGGGGGGGGGAGACTCCCATATGCAGGACTACACTAGTAACTAACCTTATAGGACACTATGAAGGTATGTGTACCAGAGCGGACTGAACAAGGAAGCTCGGGTAGCCCTACTATTCCACCCTAAGGAGGAGTTGTAGGACAGGGGACAGATGGGTATAAACTAACCTAAGCATAGGCTAGGCTATACAAGAGATAGGTGGGGAGGGAGAAGAGAGAAGTCTTCCCAGGAAGGGTTTCTGTACCAGAGCGGCCACTAAGGAAAGGGAGGACACTCCCTAACCTAAGATCAGGCAGATCAGCTAAAACGGTGCAAGAGTACAGTTTCAGCATGGAACAGAGAAACCTTCCTAACCTAACCTAGAACAGGGCTAAGAGTCCTGAACTAGGAAAGGAAGAAGACATATCGCTATCGCAGGAAAGTCATAGACTATCCTGCCATAGAGGTAGGCTAGCCTAACCTCACTCTCGGACGCAACCCTAAAGGGGGTTCATTCCTTTAGGGAGGACAGAGAGGCGATATATACTCTATTAGACAATTAATCCCTTTACTCAGAAAAGGAATCAAGGCTAAATAGAGGGAATGCCAAGGCAGGGGATGAAGGAAGCATATAGGGGTCCTAACATTAGGTTAGGCTAGCAAGAGTCACTGACTAGCCTATCCCCTATATGGTCCCTGAAGGCGAAAACATTTGCATCACTGTCAAAAGTATTGTAAAATAATGCCACTATCTTCATAACTTAGTCTAGGATCACTAATAAATCATGCATGAACACTTGTATGTAGGCTCCTGGCCTGGGGGCTATAGTAGCCGACTGGTATGAGGTCAATCGATGACCGATAAAAAGCGTCTAAACACGATATAAAAGTTCCTAGCTATGAAGACTAAATAAACTAATGTATTCGATTAGTATATAATGCCGGAAACGTTGTTGTGGCTAACTAAATAAGACATGCATAACAACAACGACGCCATAAAATGGCGGGTCCGGTAGAGGCACAGCTCTGCCACAAAACAGCAATTATCTCGAAAAGTAATATTTACTTTACGGCCAGAGCTTAATTAAACAATACTGGAACCTTGTACTCAACTTTCCAGAAGAAGGCGAGGCTGAAGGTAACGACATAGCGAAGATGCAAAACGATAAAGTTAACACAGGGAAAATCCGTCTAAGTAGGGCAGCTACTAAACAAAGGATGAAGACGGGCGTGACGTCATTAGAGCAATGGCGTCCGTTTGTTTACGTCTCGAGTATCAGTAGTAGCCACGAGTGAGATTAGCTGTGGAACGGCTCCCAGCTATTCTCTACTCTTACACACCGAAGCATTAACTCTGTTCGGGGTGAAGATAGCTATGTGGCGCGTTTAGACATGCGTCCCCTGTTGAAATTACGATGTCTTAAAGGGAAACCTTTGAGATACTCGCTCCAGAAGTTAGAATTCTGTGATAACCTGTGGTTAAATTCTCTGGGAATATCTTAGTAGTCTTATACCCAAGGAAGCTACCAAAAAGGAACCCTCCATCAGGACGCCATGGCTTGAGCCCAAAAATGCAATTTAATGTTTTATTATGTTTATACCTGTAGAGAATGCGGAGTGAAGTGAGGACTAGAATTTTTTCGCGTTACGAAGTATAGCGAAAAATAATTGTCCTAACGACATGTAAGCAGATCTTAGTGTCTTGTTACTTAAGTTCAGTTGTTATGTAGGCAGTGGCCAATGAGAATTTAGTGTTGGGTGAAACTTATTCGATGTTTGAAGAGGTATTTAGTAAGTGGTCACTTTCTAGCGCACGCTAGCCCGAGCAAGTCGAATTTATTATTAATATTATTATCATTATTATTTATTAGTAGTACAAGAGTGAGGTTCCACCACTCAAATTTGAGTTACTCTGCATTATTGCCGTGGATACACAGGTTTCCATAGTTTTTTCAAAACTTGAGATTTTGTTTTTTATCTATGGTTTTTCCTGGGCGGCAGAGGAGGCTTATATGTTAATTTGAAAGTTTGTTAATTTTGTTTTAAATATGCACTGCTATATCAGTACAGAAGTTTGTAGAAGTTATTAGAATATGTGATGTTACATCTATATTGTTTCAAAAGTATGATTCATTGGAAAAATAAACCTGGCGTCAACCGGCACGGTGCGCTATAATGCAATTTAATGTTTTATTATGTTTATACCTGTAGAGAATGCGGAGTGAAGTGAGGACAAGACGATTATCTCTTAATGGCTGGGTAAAGAAAAGCCCTTTTGCATCGTCTCTTCGGAAATAGTTTAGAAAACTCGACACTAAAGTCAAACCATTCGGTGGTGGCCGCTGAAAAGAGCTCTTTGGCAGAACTTATCGTGTTTGAGCGTAAACATTTAGTTCATTTTTCCTTGAAGGAAGCTCTGTTTAGAGACAAGTCGAAAACCTTTGAAAACAACAATAAAGAAAGATTAAGAAATTAACAGTAATACTGGGACAAGCATCGTTTTTTCCCTCACCTTTTCTTTACAAATGTACTTGCTGGCTCAAGATCACCTAAATGACATCAAAATCTTTTATAGATAAACACACACACACACACACACACACACACACATATATATATATATATATATATATATATATATATATATATATATATATATATATGTATATATATATATATATACATATGTATATATATGTATATATATGTATATATATATATATATATATATATATATATATATATATAAAATCTCGAAAACTGACATCTAAGCATAAACAATGCCTATAATGAACTTGGAAGCGTTATTGAAAAAAAATAAAAAACTTTCAAATCTTTTCAATTGTTCAGATACTCATCTTTCACTACCGATATTTCCGTGTTTGTGGTCTCCGGGTCACATCCGTCAATCAATGGTCTTTCAGCTTATAAGATTAGGATTTCTTAAAGGAAAAGTCAATTCAATATTCTCTCTCTCTCTCTCTCTCTCTCTCTCTCTCTCTCTCTCTCTCTCTCTCTCTCTCTCTCTCTCTCTCTCTCTCTCTCTCTCTCTCTATATATATATATATATATATATATATATATATATATACATACATACATACATATATATACACACACACATATATATACATATACATATACACACACACATATATATATATATATATATATATATATATATATATATATATATATATATATTTATCATGTAGATTTTCCTTAGAGATTCTTTGCATCCATTGAATGCAATGTTTTCTCCACCTTCCACCAGTATTTTTTTCAAAGGTGGGGATTTTCTTTCGTGCATAAAAGTCTAACACTGTTCTTTAAACATAATTAAGCCATCTAGAGCAGTCACGGTACGGGGATGAAGCTTTGTACGGTTTCCACGAGTTGGTTAAATTCCCCATCGTTTGATAGCCTATGCAGTTTCAAACACTACATTCCGGGGATTAAATATGGCTCACTGATCTTTGCCTGATAAATTTACCCTTGTGACCTCCAAGATGTACTGGTTAATCAGAATTAAAACTCACCATCTGTCAGAGTCTTATTACGACAATAGTATAAAACTGGCAAATAGGCTGCGATTATAATTTCGAAATAAAAATGTCGGTTTCAATTATCATTATAGAAATGGAAACCTTACCTTATGAAATATATATGCTCGGCAAGACTAACAGGAGAGAGAGAGAGAGAGAGAGAGAGAGAGAGAGAGAGAGAGAGAGAGAGAGAGAGAGACTGGATTTAACTACTGGTTAATCGTAGCCACCTCTGGCTAATCGT
This sequence comes from Palaemon carinicauda, assembly GCF_036898095.1. Lineage (NCBI taxonomy): Eukaryota > Metazoa > Arthropoda > Malacostraca > Decapoda > Palaemonidae > Palaemon > Palaemon carinicauda. The sequence continues at coordinate 48,530,885 of NC_090738.1, forward strand.
GTGAGCTTAGTCAAAAAGGAAGGATCTGTCATAAAGGGGCTACGCTTTATCAGTTTCACTCAGTTTGAATGGATCGTGTCCAAGTACTGTGTTCATGTTTCCTTAAATTGGTTAAATCATTTTGACACGAGTACGCTATACAGTGGGACAGATATGTCTCTGTGGCCACAACAGATTGGTTTTACTATAATAGCTTTTACTTTACTAAGGCAGGGTAGGATACCTTCTGGAGCTATTATATAACCTAAAATTCGACCTGTTTACAGAAAAAAACTTGCACTTTGATAAATTCATTTTCATACCATTACGGCGCAATGCTTCTAAAACTTTAGGAATGTTGTTATTATGTTCTTCTGCTGTTTTCCCTGTCATTATGATATCACCTAAATAAACAAGTACATTATGGCCAATTAAGGGACACAACACTGCCGTCATTACTCTAGAAAAATGACTGGGAGCATTTTTAACCCTGAAAGGTTGAATATTAAACTGAAATAGTTGTGTGAAGAATTTTCTTCACTCTTCTTCTTTCAATCGTATTTTTAGCTCTCTTCTACTAATACTATAGCTACTCCTTAAACATTCTCTCCTACATCTAGTTTTCTTTGACAAAATATAGGGAAGACTAATCTAAACTTGTTGACAGTGACGCACGCCATGCTCGTGACGTCACAGCGTAGATACGCACGTTAGAGGGCCTTAGTGTAACCACGGCGTATGTTGGTTCTTTCCTTAAGCTACGTGGGTCGAGATTAAATTCCTAAACTGTACATTTTATATAAATTCCAATACTGCTGAATTAATGCATCTTATATTTCTCAATACCAATTAAGGTTTGTTAATTTTAAGATGTATGCCTATCGCACCAGTCCATTGCTAATTAATCATTTTAAATATTAATTTTTAGCAAGCCAGAATAGGTAGGATTATTGTATATATATAACCTCCCTCAGAGCAGCAAGATTTATCTGAGTATTTAGTACAAAATCCTGCCTCCTCTGCACTCCTTTCAACAATATATTGCCCTGTCCTTAAGTCCCGATATGGCAACCCAAATGGATTACCATGCGCATCATGACCGTCACTTGTTTGGCAAGGTGAAGCCAGGTGATCTCTTCGACCGTAGTGTCGGCCACATTCTACGAAAAGCTGCCCTGGCCTGCTGACCTGCCTGGTCATTGAACCCGGCCACTGCTGGCTCACCCCTCGCACCCTCTCTCCCAAAACGTGTCTCACCAACGAGTCCTGTTGCTGTCGGTCGGAGAGATTGAGAAGAAGAGGACCCTGGTGTACCTAGTTACAGCTACAGTGAGAATTCTTGGGGTGAGCCAGGCAAGAAATTAGTGCAACAACCAGGTCAACAGCCACCACGGGCATAGGACTAACTTTAAAGGAGTGCAGGTACTACAACAATGGCCATTTAGTTTTCCCCCATTTTTTATTAGCTTAGACTAATTTTAATTTTATAGGGAACCTGGCTAGTTACACTATTCGGACTGTGTGCGGTGGGATTGTGTGTATATATTTTTTTCTATACAATTTTTTGCGTTTTGAGATTAACATAGTCTCTGGGTCACGTGGGCCACGTGCCAGACCCCATTTGGATTTTTATTATTGTAGACCACGTGTCTAACTAACTAATTTTCATCATTTTGAATTGCTTTCTTTTTATACCATTTTTTGCCTTTGTTAAGATGTCCGTTTCTTTCATGTAAATTTGTGAAATAAATCAATATTAGGTTAATCAAACCTCCTTAGTATTTTTGCTCCCTCATTTATTTTAATGTGTGAAATGAATAGTTAATCACGGGACAAAGTACCCAATATTTAAAGAGAAAACCTAAGTAAGTCTATAGGTGGTAACAGCGAGGAACTTTGCATTAATATATTTGCTTCGAAGGTAAAGATCCTTATCTTTAAACTTTTAAACTACTTTACATCACTGCTCCCATTTTGGATTTTGTCTACCTTACATTAACGTAAAATAACTGTCCAGCATCTCATTGGGGTCACTGGGACGGAATCGAAACAGAGCCTTAGAGTGAGATGACTCTAGCCCTGACAAAGCTAGAGTAGGCCATAAATTATTTCAAAATTAACGTGTGGAGTCCTCCGGCCTCTGGACAGTAAAATTTCCCTTTTGTATTTAAAGAGTGTTGGTTTGTGAATTGTGACAGTAAAGTATTAGCAGGGTGTTTGTGCCCTGAGAGTAAGTGCTCCTATCCTCCCCTGTTGAACTTTATGTAACTGTTATAAGGAGACTTTCCCGGACTAAGTTCCCACTCAGAACGTAACCGTTAAAAAATTTCTCCACACGAGTGGTCCTTCGAACCGGATCTATTACCTTTGACTTGTGAAGCATTAACGTAATTAATCAGCTTGATTAAGCATATAGTAACTCGCTATATCACTTACCCACACGCACACAGCCAGTTTGTCGAATATGTAATGCCCAGACTTTAATTGGGAAGAGAAATTTGTAATTAACATGATCTTTTTGTATCGACCACGTGTTTAAGGAAAGAACTACGTAACCAGGTTAATTTGTTGCTTGAATGTTCTCTACAGAAAGACTAGAATTTGTCGTAGGAACTTCACTTTATCTCGGATCCGTTTACCCACGTGTGGCGGAATCCACTTATACCAGAAAGTTCTAAGCTACTTGAACTGAGGTTTTTTGTTGTTCAGACGCCCGTGTTTACTGCTCAGCTAGAGCGCCGGTGTACTCGTCCTGTCAACTAATTTTGCTAGCTAAGCATCTAATTTGTAACATTTTGTACCTTGGTCTACCTTCCTTTGTGTCGTTTACCTTCCCTAACCAACCTTAACTTTTCTAACTAACATCACCGTATACCTAGCACGTGTCCTTGTCCTAAAGAGCGAATTGGCGTAACCTAATTTTAAGTCTTCTTACAAGTAACGTAGAAACTTAATTTAACCAAGTCCGTTTCATTCCACGTGTTTGTTCCGAGATGGCGGATCTTGTTTACAGCCCAAACTAAGGGTTCGTAATTGTTTGCTACCGTAAGTAAATTACTGCGTGTAGTTAATTTAATTTCCTTTAGCGAGGAAATATTGTTTTTGTCCTTTAGCGAGGATATTTTTGTTTTACCTCCACGTGAGGGAAATTTTATATTTGTTTAGCCTCCACGAGAGTGCACTTTAAAGTCTTTGCCTTGTGCGCCTATTTACATTTTGAATAGATCAGTGGCTGCCTTAGTGCGCCCGTAATTGTGAAATCGTCACAACAGTGTCAGCCTCGACCTGTTATTTTAACTTTTAACTTAAATCTTTGCATTTATAAGCCCTAGCGCTTTCTCATATGTTTTACTTAAAGTAACTTAATTCAATCATTTATCGCCACGTGCGTAAATAATTCTGTTTAGTAAAGTCTAAAGTCACGTGACCTGGGCATCGTCGGCTTTGTTGGACCCGGTCACTTTGAATTTTAAAGTAATTTCATGATTTATATGGTTTTTGTCCATTTAACTTTTTTTCCCATCATGAGTAAATTTAGATATTCATTTATCACTCTTGCAAATTTGTAAAGTTTCATTTTTACATTTCTTTTGAAAATTCAGTTACCCCTTGTTTGCTTTTACGAATCCGTTCATCAAAACGTGGTCATTCCAAGATGGCGGACTTCACTAGTAACGTAAACATCCCTCCAACGCCTAAGGCGGAAACGCTTAGCCCCGAGGAGATTAACGCTAGGCTTAAGGAACAGGAGTTGACGTTCACCTTTGTGTGTGAGGACGCAGACATAGCACTTCATGCTCTCGCTTCAGTAGATTTTCCCAACATGGGTCCTGAAGCCGTGGGTCATTTTAAAACTGAAATTAGTAAAGTAAGAGATGAACTTTGTAATTACAAGAATTTTTGGAGACGTCATTACGACCATCCCATTGTTAAATTAAATTATCCCGTACTTGCTGCCTGTTCAAGTAAAGTTGAAATTGCATTCAACAGCCTCATGGCTCATCCCAATTTAATAATTAAACCTAATCAGTCTTGTTCTTCAACGAGGATGACACCTTCAGTGACACGTCCCCTAGTTGATCCTTTTGATGTCTCGGCAGTCAGACACAATGTCCGTAATTTTGTCTCAATTCCTCAACCTGTAAAACCATCACATTTCAATACTATGTTGCCAACACGGCATACGATTAGTGAATTGGTGTCAGTCACACGTGCTCCGTCCTCATCTCCAAACCTTAAGCCACCAGCGTTCCATCGCCCTCAACCCCCTTTGTCTTTGCCGCCGGTGACAGTCCGTCCCGGAGGAAATACCGTTCATTGTCTTGTCATGGACCCCCCAAGTGGTAGCGCAGATACCACACAACTTAACCGTGTGCGTGATGGCCAGCAGAGGCCTGTACCGGTTGTAGATTCAATCATTAAAGTCGTACCATCCCATGGACCAGTGCTCACGTTGCCTGACTGTCCAGTTCTTAAGCCCGTAACTTCCGCTCCAACCCGTGTTGACGCTAGAACATCCCCGTTAGGATTTGAAACCCGCCCTCAGAAAGAGCCGCGTGATCGCAAGGTTAAGACTTTAGTTGTCAGAAATGAACCTTGTGCACTGACGGCGGATTTAGCGAAGGTCACACATGTAGACCTAGCACCGGAGCTTAGAGCTTGTTTACAAATAACTTTGCTTAAGGATAACGGTACCATGAACATCATTCATTGTTTTTATTCAGTTTTATATGGCGCAACTGTAAGCATTTATTATTATTATTGCCAAGTCGTACAGCAGCATTTTCCAGGTCAATCACTTGCTTTAACCTCAAAGCGTAAATTTAATTTTTGCATTGACAGCTTGTCATGTTGCCATAATCCCCCTGACATCCTTCAGCTCGTGCTGAAATTAAGCTTTGTTTTTAATATTCCCATCTTAAACGTTTCCCTTGAAAATGACATCCAAGACCTTAGTTGTCAGAAATACGATGTCCCCAAGGACCTAGTTTGTCTCATTTTATCATTCAGGCTAGTGTCAAATAACTTTTCACCTTTTAAAGCCGAGAAGGAGGTAACTTTTCTCCTTTTGTCAGGCGACAAATTCAAAGCTTTCATCATGCCAGTCACTTTATATGTAAAATCATTTCATGTAAAACGTTGGGTGTCAGACCGGGATTGGGATTCACCCCCATAATTTTTAATTTGTCATTTGGCCTGACTTGTTGCTGAACTCGACCGTTATTGGCTTTCGGTTTGTTTGCTCTATCTGTACCCCTAGGGTGGGAAGAATTGAGTATTTTTAATCGTTTAATCATCATTGCATCGTACGTTTCAAGTTAACATTGATCATTTACTTATATTAACGCTTCCGTGAAGCATTGCCTGCGTGGTTCAATATTCCCCAAATTCACGTGAAAGTATAACTTTTGATTCTATTGATTTCTATTAACGTTAACAGCGTTTTGTTAACTTTAAACGGACGGTGATGTGAAGAACAACTTCACTCATCATTCAGCCAGTAACCTTATCTCGCTCATACTAACAAGTAGTTGAATCACATTTGCCGGAACTAACCCCTCTCCCTTTTTTCACCCCTTTATCCCCAGGGTGTGAAGAATTTTCTTCACTCTTCTTCTTTCAATCGTATTTTTAGCTCTCTTCTACTAATACTATAGCTACTCCTTAAACATTCTCTCCTACATCTAGTTTTCTTTGACAAAATATAGGGAAGACTAATCTAAACTTGTTGACAGTGACGCACGCCATGCTCGTGACGTCACAGCGTAGATACGCACGTTAGAGGGCCTTAGTGTAACCACGGCGTATGTTGGTTCTTTCCTTAAGCTACGTGGGTCGAGATTAAATTCCTAAACTGTACATTTTATATAAATTCCAATACTGCTGAATTAATGCATCTTATATTTCTCAATACCAATTAAGGTTTGTTAATTTTAAGATGTATGCCTATCGCACCAGTCCATTGCTAATTAATCATTTTAAATATTAATTTTTAGCAAGCCAGAATAGGTAGGATTATTGTATATATATAACCTCCCTCAGAGCAGCAAGATTTATCTGAGTATTTAGTACAAAATCCTGCCTCCTCTGCACTCCTTTCAACAATATATTGCCCTGTCCTTAAGTCCCGATATGGCAACCCAAATGGATTACCATGCGCATCATGACCGTCACTTGTTTGGCAAGGTGAAGCCAGGTGATCTCTTCGACCGTAGTGTCGGCCACATTCTACGAAAAGCTGCCCTGGCCTGCTGACCTGCCTGGTCATTGAACCCGGCCACTGCTGGCTCACCCCTCGCACCCTCTCTCCCAAAACGTGTCTCACCAACGAGTCCTGTTGCTGTCGGTCGGAGAGATTGAGAAGAAGAGGACCCTGGTGTACCTAGTTACAGCTACAGTGAGAATTCTTGGGGTGAGCCAGGCAAGAAATTAGTGCAACAACCAGGTCAACAGCCACCACGGGCATAGGACTAACTTTAAAGGAGTGCAGGTACTACAACAATGGCCATTTAGTTTTCCCCCATTTTTTATTAGCTTAGACTAATTTTAATTTTATAGGGAACCTGGCTAGTTACACTATTCGGACTGTGTGCGGTGGGATTGTGTGTATATATTTTTTTCTATACAATTTTTTGCGTTTTGAGATTAACATAGTCTCTGGGTCACGTGGGCCACGTGCCAGACCCCATTTGGATTTTTATTATTGTAGACCACGTGTCTAACTAACTAATTTTCATCATTTTGAATTGCTTTCTTTTTATACCATTTTTTGCCTTTGTTAAGATGTCCGTTTCTTTCATGTAAATTTGTGAAATAAATCAATATTAGGTTAATCAAACCTCCTTAGTATTTTTGCTCCCTCATTTATTTTAATGTGTGAAATGAATAGTTAATCACGGGACAAAGTACCCAATATTTAAAGAGAAAACCTAAGTAAGTCTATAGGTGGTAACAGCGAGGAACTTTGCATTAATATATTTGCTTCGAAGGTAAAGATCCTTATCTTTAAACTTTTAAACTACTTTACATCACTGCTCCCATTTTGGATTTTGTCTACCTTACATTAACGTAAAATAACTGTCCAGCATCTCATTGGGGTCACTGGGACGGAATCGAAACAGAGCCTTAGAGTGAGATGACTCTAGCCCTGACAAAGCTAGAGTAGGCCATAAATTATTTCAAAATTAACGTGTGGAGTCCTCCGGCCTCTGGACAGTAAAATTTCCCTTTTGTATTTAAAGAGTGTTGGTTTGTGAATTGTGACAGTAAAGTATTAGCAGGGTGTTTGTGCCCTGAGAGTAAGTGCTCCTATCCTCCCCTGTTGAACTTTATGTAACTGTTATAAGGAGACTTTCCCGGACTAAGTTCCCACTCAGAACGTAACCGTTAAAAAATTTCTCCACAAGTTGATCATTGGGTATAAATTCCGTTTTGCATTTACCGTTTTCCTGAATATTTATTTGATAGCATCCAGATTTTAAATTGAAACTTGTAAACATATTTACCATCCCGAACCTTCACAAGAAATTCTTCGCTCGGGGCCAATGGAAATGCATTGTCCTTAGTGACTGTACGTTGATTATAGGAAGTAGAATGCAATCTTACCGAGCCATCCTTTTTCCTAACTGCTACAATTGGAGAAGCCCAGGGGGATTCGCTTTATTCGCTAATCCCTTGTTCCCTTACTCTACTAATTTCCTTTTCTGGCAAGCATAGTTTTCCAGCTTGCCTAATCAAGTTCTGAGTGTGTTTGCCTGTACGGGCTGGAGTTGTGGCAGATTATCAGTAATTTCACATAACTCCAATTCACACATAGAATCCCTTCCTAATATACATTAAGTGTTTCCCCTGGACGTGAGACAGAATTTAAAGAATGATAAGCATAGGATGGAGAGCTTTTGGTAAACAAAACGAAATTGGGAAAGTAAAATGCCACTTTCTCTAAAACATAACTCCAATTCACACATAGAATCCCTTCCTAACAGGCATTAAATGTTTCCCCTGGACGTGAGACCGAAATTTAAAGAATGATAAGCATAAGATGGAGAGCCTTTTGTAAACAAAATGAAATTGGGAAAAGTAAAGTGCCACTTTCTCTAAAAAGAAAAGTATTTAATCAAATGGTACTATCAATATTAACTTCTGCATCAGCCACTTGGAGCCTTACTAAAGCCTTAAAGCATAAGCTAGTCACAACTCAAAATGCTATGGAAAGAATAATGACGGAAATAACACTAAGAGACAGGAAATGAGCAATATGGATATGCCAGGAAACTAAAGTATAGGATATTCTAACAACTTGTAAGATAGAGAAATGGACATTAGTAAAACATGTAATGAGAATGCTAGATAATAAGTGGACATGAAGAATAACAGAATGGGTCTCTAGGAAAGGAAGAGAAGATGATGAACTGACGAACTGAGTAAATTTTCTTTTATAAACTGGCATAAAAAGACCATAAACAGACGGGTGTGGAAAGACATGTCTGAGGACTTTGTTCTGCATTGGACTAGTAATGGTTGATGATATATATATATATATATATATATATATATATATATATATATATATATATATATATATATATATGTATATCTGTGTGAATATATATATATATATATATATATATATATATATATATATATATATATATATATATATATATATATATATATATATATATAAATCACAGGAAAACGTGATGCTCAGATGCAGAAGAACCACAGGGAAAATGAAAATACGAAATATACGATAAAGTACAGAAGAATTGTCATTGACTTTTATCTTTCTTCGTGGCTAAGTGGTTTAGTCACTGTCTATAAAAGCTTGCCGACCAGGGTTCGATTCCCGGTCGGTCACAAGCTCTTGTCTTTGTCTGATTTCGCCCGGGGCTCTGATCCCAATGTCGTTAAGAGAATCCAGACATTAATGTATCAAATATATATACGTGTAGGCCTACTCGTATGATACGTCATGCAAGAGTGTTTGTTGTCCTTGCCGCCAGATGTCCTTACACAGGATATACAGAAATCAATGAATGGAAAAACGTTCGAGGAAACGTATTTCTAAATCTTCGTATCGATTGACTTTACAGTTTATTTAACCTGTATGTACCAAGTCAACGACAGTCTTTTTTATTGTTTGTGTGTGTGTGTGTGTGTGTGTGTGTGTGTGTGTGTGTGTAATTTCGATCTATGACTCGAGTTGAAGAATGTCACCTAGATATTACACGATTAGCGTTTACACATCAAAGTGTAGTACCAAAACATTAGTTTGTGTACATACAAATGTATATCAGTTGGACCATCGCCGCCTGTTTTGTCAATAGTCACTTTTTATTGAATGTTTGTTTAAACGCTAAGAATGCTTTATCGGTGGGATCAACTATTATAATGCAATGCTAAAATTATTGATACAAATTGCTGAACTATAACTGTTTATTCATTTATCTATCTGTAAACCTCCTACTCACTATCATCATCGTTTATCGTTCGAAACGTGGTTATAGACTCGAGTTAACTCCGACATTGTGGTTTGGTCAAGAAGGTTGTTCGTCCGTAGGTAGATAGAGTGCTTAATCACAAGATTTTGCATAATTCTGATCATCCTTTACATTCAGGTCTTCCTGTACAATTCCATCCTGTTCGTAATACTAGGCAGGCAGTTAATTCTAATAGCCAGACCTTCTCTATCATGAGGCTCAATACTACACAGTATTCTAGAAGTTTTATTCCAGCTGTGACCAAGTTGTGGAACGATCTTCCTAATCGAGTAGTTGAATCAGTAGAACTTCAAAAGTTCAAAGTTGCAGCAAATGTTTTTATGTTGAACAGGCTGACATAAGTCCTTTTATAGTTTATATATGACATATCTGTTTTGATGTTGTTACTGTTTTTAGAATGATTTATTGTTAATTTATTTTCATCGTTTATTCATTTCCTTATTTCCTTTCCCCACTAGGCTATTTTTTCCTGTTGGAGCTCTTGGGCTTACAGCATCTTGCTTTTCCAACTAGGGTTGTAGCTTGCCTAATAATAATAATAATAATAATAATAATAATAATAATAATAATAATCAGCCAACATGAGCAGGTACCAGAAGATAGTCTGAGACTGATGAGGAATGGACTCTTTGATAGAAGCTGTAGGTCTACTTGTTCATCAAATATGTCCTGGAACTGGGAATGGCTATACACCAGCAACATGACAAAATGCTAATCTGATCCAGCATGTTCTGGATAGCCTCACATCTTAATTATAAAATGCTATATTACCTGTTTCTACACTGTTTTCAACATACACATTCTTCATATATCGTCACCCTCATAAAATAACTGTCTAAGTCATTTTCTCCACTTGTTGGGAAATAAAAAAAAAAAGCCTTCTCATTTTCTATATCTTTATATCATTGTATTGAGCTTCAATTAACAAATTCTAATTCACAAATTCTTCTGTTAATCATTTGTGAATTGAAGCTGAACACAATGATATAAAGAATTAGGAAATGAGAAGGTTTTTTTTTTTTATTTCCCAAAGAGTGGAGAAATATATAATAATACATGGAAGAAATTTCATAATAGTAAAAAAATGCTGAACTCTACACAAAATGTTTGCAAGAATGCTCTATACCTACAGTTTGGAAAACACTTTATCATTATAACAATACACAAAAAGACATAAACGACCTGAACAAATTTCTACCCTATATAATTACTTTTAGTAATATACCAAATATTTACAAAGATCATATTTGGCCTCATTGAAAGACAGATATAATCTAGCCAAGAGAAGAGGCAGGTTTTAGAAGCTGGTAGTCGATAGCTGACCATATCCATGTGATTAATTTATGGCATTTAGAGACTATGAGAAAGCTTTTGATTCTGTCTAAACTTCAGCAGTAATGAAAGCCCTTCAAAATAAGGAATAAATGAAACTAATGTTAGATACTATAAAGGAAATACAGCAATTATAAGATTACAAAAAGATGTCTCTAAGATTATTCACAGCATGCCTAGAAGTTTTTAAGGATTTGCATGGGGAAAATGCAAGAATTAATATTAAAGG
>NC_090738.1:48546927-48564427 GCF_036898095.1 Palaemon carinicauda
TCCAGAGGATCTCCAGGATTCAGAGACGACGGAGAACGAGGCTCTGTTCGCAGAGCTCCAGACGTTGGTGGCTGCCTCTGAACTCAACTGTGCCTTGGAGAAGATTCAAGAAACAATGTCCAAAGACAATCTGTTCCATTGGGTACTTATCGACCTGGCTCGTATCAAAGGAAATATCCTTTGCAATATGGGAAAACTGGAAGAAGCCAGCGAATGCTTCAACTTTGTTCTTGCTACCAACGAGGAATATTCCGATGCCAGGTTGAGACTGGCCCTATGCTGGTTGGCACTTGGACGTCACCAAGAAGCTCTTCGTGAATTTGAGAGACTGCGAATGGAAGGGGTTCTGGACTCCGACTTCATGTTCTATATTGATTCCTTGGTTGACATGAATTGCTATGGATGCCCATATGGAATCCTAGGCCTTAAGCCAGACGCTACTCAACACCAAATCGAAAAAGCTTTCAGAAAAATGGCCTTAAAATACCACCCTGACAAGTGCCGAGGTTCGGACGAAGAAATTCAAAGGTGCTGCAATAAGATGCACCAGCTCAATAGCACAATGGATATCTTGCGTGATGCTGACAAGAGAGTAAGATATGAAGAGACTTGGAAAGTTGTCCAAGACTTTACCAATATCATATTTAGCAATCCCAACCTCCCCGAATGGCCACAATTTGAAGGGTATGATGACAAATTTCATAAGGAAGGAGATGAAGCAGAAGAAGAGACAGTGAAGGAGGACTCAACTGTCCTTTTCGAACTTACTGTAAGAGATGGTAACCTTATGGAATTTGAACTCGTTCCATCAGTGGCAATGCTGACTTACGAATCTATGGAAGTAGATGGAACAAAAGAGGAGATGGAGGTCCATAGAGATGATGGCCATAATGAGAAGGAAGATGATGTTGAGGATGAAAAGCGTAATGAGTTAGAGTGTCATGAAACTGATGAAGACACGGTTAACCGAGTGCAACTCAACCAAGGCGATCTGGACCACACAGAGTCTGAAATCTCTTTTCCAGAAGATATGTTAGATGATGATGAGGCTCTGTGGTCAGTCCTCCATATGATGGATGATGAGTCCGATGATGAAGTCAGTTATTAAGGAGACTTCATTGGAGTATCAAAAGGATGCTTGGATTAAATACTAAGTTGATGCCCTCACAATTTTGTGAAAGGAATAGTATCTTCTTCTTTTTCTTCTTTTTTTTTTTTTTTTAGGCTTAAGGTTTTTTTTTAGGATTAAGGTTTTTTTTTTTAGGCTTAAGGACTGGCTATGCAGGTGAAGAAACTCTGGTACTGATGAAAGAGCGCGTGTTGTTTGGGTGGGGAAAATGACGCTTGGCTTCACCACCTGGCCAAAAAATGGCGCTTGGCTTCACAACCTGGCCCGCTTGGCTTCATCGCCCGGCACAACAATGGCGCTTGGCTTCACCGCCTGGCCTGCTTGGCTTCACCGCCCGGCCAATAAATGGCGCTTGGCTTCACCACCTGGCCCGCTTGGCTTCATCGCCTGGCACAACAATAGCGCTTGGCTTCACTGCCTAGCCTGCTGGGCTTCACCGCCCGGCCATGAAATGGCGCTTGGCTTCACCGCCCGGCCAAATAATGGCGCTTGGCTTCACCACCTGGCCCGCTTGGCTTCATCGCCCGGCACAACAATGGCGCTTGGCTTCACCACCTGGCCTGCTTGGCTTCACCGCCCGGCACAACAATGGCGCTTGGCTTCACCACCTGGCCCGCTTGGCTTCACCGCCCGGCAAAAAATGGCGCTTGGCTTCACCGCCTGGCCCGCTTGGCTTCATCGCCCGGCACAACAATGGTGCTTGGCTTCACCACCTGGCCCGCTTGGCTTCACCGCCCGGCAAAAAATGGCGCTTGGCTTCACCGCCTGGCCCGCTTGGCTTCATCGCCCGGCACAACAATGGCGCTTGGCTTCACCACCTGGCCCGCTTGGCTTCACCACCTGGCCCGCTTGGCTTCACCGCCCGGCAAAAAATGGCGCTTGGCTTCACCACCTGGCCCGCTTGGCTTCATCGCCCGGCACAACAATGGCGCTTGGCTTCACCACCTGGCCCGCTTGGCTTCACCGCCCGGCAAAAAATGGCGCTTGGCTTCACCGCCTGGCCCGCTTGGCTTCATCGCCCGGCACAACAATGGCGCTTGGCTTCACCGCCTGGCCTGCTTGGCTTCATCGCCCGGCACAACAATGGCGCTTGGCTTCACTGCCTGGCCTGCTTGGCTTCACCGCCCGGCCATAAAATGGCGCTTGGCTTCACCGCCCGGCCTACAATGGCGCTCGGCTTCACCACCTGGCCCGCTTGGCTTCATCGCCCGGCACAACAGTAGCGCTTAGGATTGTTGAATTATTTTTTTCTTTTTTTTAGGTTTAAGGTTTTTTTTTTTTAGGTTTAAGGACTGGCTATGCAGGTGAAGAACCTCTAATACTGATGAATGAGTGAGGAAAATGACTTTTGGCTTCACCACCTGGCCCGCTTGGCTTCATCGCCCGGCACAACAATGGCGCTTGGCTTCACTGCCTGGCCTGCTTGGCTTCACCGCCTGGCCAAAAAATGGCGCTTGGTTTCACCGCCTGGCCCGCTTGGCTTCATCGCCTGGCACAACAATGGCGCTTGGCTTCACCGCCTGGCCTGCTTGGCTTCACCGCCTGGCAAAAAATGGCGCTTGGCTTCACCGCCTGGCCCGCTTGGCTTCATCGCCCGGCACAACAATGGCGCTTGGCTTCACCGCCTGGCCTGCTTGGCTTCACCGCCTGGCCTGCTTGGCTTCACCGCCCGGCCAAAAAATGGCGCTTGGCTTCACCGCCTGGCCCGCTTGGCTTCATCGCCTGGCACAACAATGGCGCTTGGCTTCACCGCCTGGCCCGCTTGGCTTCATCGCCTGGCACAACAATGGCGCTTGGCTTCACCGCCTGGCCCGCTTGGCTTCATCGCCCGGCACAACAATGGCGCTTGGCTTCACCGCCTGGCCTGCTTGGCTTCACCGCCCGGCCAAAAAATGGCGCTTGGCTTCACCGCCTGGCCCGCTTGGCTTCATCGCCCGGCACAACAATGGCGCTTGGCTTGAAGCCACCTGGCCTGCTTGGCTTCACTGCCCGGCCAAAAAATGGCGCTTGGCTTCACCGCCTGGCCCGCTTGGCTTCATCGCCCGGCACAACAATGGCGCTTGGCTTCACCGCCTGGCCTGCTTGGCTTCACCGCTCGGCCAAAAAATGGCGCTTGGCTTCATCGCCCGGCCGAAAAATCGCGCTTGGCTTCGCCGCCTGGCCTATAATGGCGCTCGGCTTCACCGCCTGGCTAACTTGGCTTAACCGCCCGGTCTAAACATGACGCTAGGCTTCACCACCTGGCCCAACAATGACCCTTGGCTTCACCACAAAATTTCAAATGTCATCAATCACGACTGACCACTAATAAGCTAGCTGGAATGAGGGGAGCTGGCTGAAAGCTATTTCAGAAGGAAGGGCAACCTCTGGCGCGGCGGAAAAACCCGTAAGTTCAATGCCCAGAATGCTGAAGTAGGTTTCAAATTGCTTCTCAAAGTAATCCAATTCATATACAAGTCATGACACCAATAATAAGCTAGCTGCAATGAGGGAAGTTGGCCGAAAGCTATTTCAGAAGGAAGGGCAACCTCTGGCGCGGCGGAAAAACCCGTAAGTTCAATGCCCAGAATGCTGAAGTAGGTTTCAAATTGCTTCTCAAAGTAATCCAATTCATATACAAGTCATGACACCAATAATAGGCTAGCTGCAATGAGGGAAGTTGGCCGAAAGCTATTTCAGAAGGAAGGGCAACCTCTGGCGCGGCGGAAAAACCCGTAAGTTCAATGCCCAGAATGCTGAAGTAGGTTTCAAATTGCTTCTCAAAGTAATCCAATTCATATACAAGTCATGACACCAATAATAAGCTAGCTGCAATGAGGGAAGTTGGCCGAAAGCTATTTCAGAAGGAAGGGCAACCTCTGGCGCGGCGGAAAAACCCGTAAGTTCAATGCCCAGAATGCTGAAGTAGGTTTCAAATAGCTTCTCAAAGTAATCTAATTCATATACAAGTCATGACACCAATAATAAGCTAGCTGCAATGAGGGAAGTTGGCCGAAAGCTATTTCAGAAGGAAGGGCAACCTCTGGCGCGGCGGAAAAAACCCGTAAGTTCAATGCCCAGAATGCTGAAGTAGGTTTCAAATAGCTTCTCAAAGTAATCCAATTCATATACAAGTCATGACACCAATAATAAGCTAGCTGCAATGAGGGAAGTTGGCCGAAAGCTATTTCAGAAGGAAGGGCAACCTCTGGCGCGGCGGAAAAACCCGTAAGTTCAATGCCCAGAATGCTGAAGTAGGTTTCAAATTGCTTCTCAAAGTAATCCAATTCATATACAAGTCATGACACCAATAATAAGCTAGCTGGAATGAGGGAAGTTGGCCGAAAGCTATTTCAGAAGGAAGGGCAACCTCTGGCGCGGCGGAAAAACCCGTAAGTTCAATGCCCAGAATGCTGAAGTAGGTTTCAAATTGCTTCTCAAAGTAATCCAATTCATATACAAGTCATGACACCAATAATAAGCTAGCTGCAATGAGGGAAGTTGGCCGAAAGCTATTTCAGAAGGAAGGGCAACCTCTGGCGCGGCGGAAAAACCCGTAAGTTCAATGCCCAGAATGCTGAAGTAGGTTTCAAATTGCTTCTCAAAGTAATCCAATTCATATACAAGTCATGACACCAATAATAAGCTAGCTGCAATGAGGGAAGTTGGCCGAAAGCTATTTCAGAAGGAAGGGCAACCTCTGGCGCGGCGGAAAAACCCGTAAGTTCAATGCCCAGAATGCTGAAGTAGGTTTCAAATTGCTTCTCAAAGTAATCCAATTCATATACAAGTCATGACACCAATAATAAGCTAGCTGCAATGAGGGAAGTTGGCCGAAAGCTATTTCAGAAGGAAGGGCAACCTCTGGCGCGGCGGAAAAACCCGTAAGTTCAATGCCCAGAATGCTGAAGTAGGTTTCAAATTGCTTCTCAAAGTAATCCAATTCATATACAAGTCATGACACCAATAATAGGCTAGCTGCAATGAGGGAAGTTGGCCGAAAGCTATTTCAGAAGGAAGGGCAACCTCTGGCGCGGCGGAAAAACCCGTAAGTTCAATGCCCAGAATGCTGAAGTAGGTTTCAAATTGCTTCTCAAAGTAATCCAATTCATATACAAGTCATGACACCAATAATAAGCTAGCTGCAATGAGGGAAGTTGGCCGAAAGCTATTTCAGAAGGAAGGGCAACCTCTGGCGCGGCGGAAAAACCCGTAAGTTCAATGCCCAGAATGCTGAAGTAGGTTTCAAATAGCTTCTCAAAGTAATCCAATTCATATACAAGTCATGACACCAATAATAAGCTAGCTGCAATGAGGGAAGTTGGCCGAAAGCTATTTCAGAAGGAAGGGCAACCTCTGGCGCGGCGGAAAAAACCCGTAAGTTCAATGCCCAGAATGCTGAAGTAGGTTTCAAATAGCTTCTCAAAGTAATCCAATTCATATACAAGTCATGACACCAATAATAAGCTAGCTGCAATGAGGGAAGTTGGCCGAAAGCTATTTCAGAAGGAAGGGCAACCTCTGGCGCGGCGGAAAAACCCGTAAGTTCAATGCCCAGAATGCTGAAGTAGGTTTCAAATTGCTTCTCAAAGTAATCCAATTCATATACAAGTCATGACACCAATAATAAGCTAGCTGGAATGAGGGAAGTTGGCCGAAAGCTATTTCAGAAGGAAGGGCAACCTCTGGCGCGGCGGAAAAACCCGTAAGTTCAATGCCCAGAATGCTGAAGTAGGTTTCAAATTGCTTCTCAAAGTAATCCAATTCATATACAAGTCATGACACCAATAATAAGCTAGCTGCAATGAGGGAAGTTGGCCGAAAGCTATTTCAGAAGGAAGGGCAACCTCTGGCGCGGCGGAAAAACCCGTAAGTTCAATGCCCAGAATGCTGAAGTAGGTTTCAAATTGCTTCTCAAAGTAATCCAATTCATATACAAGTCATGACACCAATAATAAGCTAGCTGCAATGAGGGAAGTTGGCCGAAAGCTATTTCAGAAGGAAGGGCAACCTCTGGCGCGGCGGAAAAACCCGTAAGTTCAATGCCCAGAATGCTGAAGTAGGTTTCAAATTGCTTCTCAAAGTAATCCAATTCATATACAAGTCATGACACCAATAATAAGCTAGCTGCAATGAGGGAAGTTGGCCGAAAGCTATTTCAGAAGGAAGGGCAACCTCTGGCGCGGCGGAAAAACCCGTAAGTTCAATGCCCAGAATGCTGAAGTAGGTTTCAAATTGCTTCTCAAAGTAATCCAATTCATATACAAGTCATGACACCAATAATAAGCTAGCTGCAATGAGGGAAGTTGGCCGAAAGCTATTTCAGAAGGAAGGGCAACCTCTGGCGCGGCGGAAAAACCCGTAAGTTCAATGCCCAGAATGCTGAAGTAGGTTTCAAATTGCTTCTCAAAGTAATCCAATTCATATACAAGTCATGACACCAATAATAAGCTAACTGCAATGAGGGAAGTTGGCCGAAAGCTATTTCAGAAGGAAGGGCAACCTCTGGCGCGGCGGAAAAACCCGTAAGTTCAATGCCCAGAATGCTGAAGTAGGTTTCAAATTGCTTCTCAAAGTAATCCAATTCATATACAAGTCATGACACCAATAATAAGCTAGCTGCAATGAGGGAAGTTGGCCGAAAGCTATTTCAGAAGGAAGGGCAACCTCTGGCGCGGCGGAAAAACCCGTAAGTTCAATGCCCAGAATGCTGAAGTAGGTTTCAAATTGCTTCTCAAAGTAATCCAATTCATATACAAGTCATGACACCAATAATAAGCTAGCTGCAATGAGGGAAGTTGGCCGAAAGCTATTTCAGAAGGAAGGGCAACCTCTGGCGCGGCGGAAAAACCCGTAAGTTCAATGCCCAGAATGCTGAAGTAGGTTTCAAATAGCTTCTCAAAGTAATCCAATTCATATACAAGTCATGACACCAATAATAAGCTAGCTGCAATGAGGGAAGTTGGCCGAAAGCTATTTCAGAAGGAAGGGCAACCTCTGGCGCGGCGGAAAAACCCGTAAGTTCACTGCCCCGAATGCTGAAGTAGGTTTCAAATTGCTTCTCTAAGTAATCCAACTTAAATACAAGTCGTGAGTTATCATAAGACATTCATGAAGTACTGATGAATTCTGAATTGATTTGAAAAATAAATAGAAATAGGGAGGGAAGGAAGAAGGGTCGTGGGAACCAAGCCTACAATAATGGATGTAGGCGAAACCCACCTGATGAGCTCCTTGGTAAGGGCGAAACCCTTATATATGTCACTTTGGTAATAGTATGTAGTAATTAATTTATATGTGTGTATATATATATATATATATATATATATATATATATATATATATATATATATGTATATATATATATATATATATATATATATATATATATATATATATATATATATATATATATGCATGGATATTTGCACATTAACTCAGACACACATGAAGGCCCACACCACCATAGAGATTATCCGTATAATTTTCATCTGAAGGGAGTGTCTCAATAGAATCCCGTTGACTTTTGACTGTAGGCCTTTGGAGGGCAGTGCCTACAGCCTCAAGTATTCTAAGCCAGCCGAATTTGATGGAACTCACATTGTTCAAAACAAAAGCAACTACAGCCGGCTCATAATACCTGAAGCTGTAAGCATCTCCTTCCAAAGGCCAACACTCAACATTCAATGGGATTCTGATTATATGCTCCCTTCTAGCAGAAAGCCGTATAGATAATCTCTGTGGTGGTGTTGGGTCGAGTGTGTGCCAGAGTATTGTAGACACATACAATACTCTGGCACACACTCGACCCAACACCACCACAGAGATTATCTATACGGCTTTCTGCTAGAAGGGAGCATATAATCAGAATCCCATTGAATGTTGAGTGTTGGCCTTTGGAAGGAGATGCTTACAGCTTCAGGTATTATGAGCCGGCTGTAGTTGCTTTTGTTTTGAACAATGTGAGTTCCATCAAATTCGGCTGGCTTAGAATACTTGAGGCTGTAGGCGCTGCCCTCCAAAGGCCTACAGTCAAAAGTCAACGGGATTCTATTGAGACACTCCCTTCAGATGAAAGTTATACGGATAATCTCTATGGTGGTGTGGGCCTTCATGTGTGTCTGAGTTAATGTGCAAATATATATATATATATATATATATATATATATATATATATATATATATATATATATATATATATATATATATATATAGTATATAATCAATCATTATTTTCTTCATGATCTATGGGTCTTTGAAATTTGAAATAAATATATCGTTTTACTTTTAGTTTTTTTATAGAATTCATTTTAAAAAATTAATCATAATATTTTTTAATCCCTTATATATAAAAGGAATCTTAAAATTATAATAATTAATAATCACTTTGTGGTCGTTATAGATATCATCGTTTCTTCAGCCAAAGGCTTCCACCTGAAAACCTAAGGCGGTAAAAAAATCCTAAGAGGATTCCTGTAGGAGACATACTGACGCCCTCTTGGGAGTTTTCGCCGTACCATAGCAGTACCCCGGGCCGGAGTCACCGATAATTTGGAGAAATTTCATGGTTGATTGACTGATTGATTTGAGGTTTTCTGGCATCATGACATCTAGGGTCATTGACGCCGATATCATTTATTATAAATAAACAATAAAAGTTTCTTCAATTAAAACCATAAAAGCAAAGATGTCATTTTAAAAGTTAAATAGCTTTCAGAAGACTGCCTCTGAGTTAAAATTAAAAATACCGCTAGCATGGTAGGACACATCCTGTCCAAGAATCTTGGCAAGGATAAATCTGCCATCTTCAACTTGAGCCTCAGACAGATATCTATTTCTTTCACTACTCTATGTGAGGCATTCGGTCAAATAATGCGTCACTAGAGAAATTTCATGGCGTTCCGTTAATTGTTGGCCCTGGTCATGAGCCTGGTCATTCTATTCTTGAGTTGTGTGTGTGTGTGCATTATAGCCACGAAAGGAAAGATGAAAATATTAGACTTGATGAGAGTTAGGACTTTTGTCTTAATGATATCAACGGATCCACAAAGTATCAACACCAATCAAGTTTTTTGGGCTCAAGCCATGTCGTCCTGATGGAAGGTTCCTTCAGTAGCTTCCTTTGGATATATATAACTAGTGGTTATATATATCCAAAGGAAGCTACTGAAGGAACCTTCCATCAGGACGACATGGCCATCTCACCCAAAAATATATTTTTCAACAGTAGACGGCTCCATGGAGAGCTACTTCTTACAGCATGCGAGTACCTTGGTCTTCTCAGCAGGATCAAGAACAGCTGGTGTGTTGGACTACCCAGTGGCTCGTTGGTTGAAACCGTCTTCAGATGAAAGTGGGAACATTGTCCCTTCTGTCTGGACAGACACAGCCTCGCCTTCTATTGGCTTAACCCATCTATAACACAATCAATTTCGAGGGAAGAGGATCTCCAGACAACCAAGGTGAATTCCTTCTGTCTGTTACTCAAAGCTGTACAACCGGATACTATGGCGACGACTTGTTCGCCTTGCAGTCACAAGGTGGCAGATCGGTCCCGCTAAGGCACGGGTATTTAAGCTGTGTACCGAGGAAGTTACCAATGTGGTTGGCCACAACGGAGGGGGATTTGGGTTGCCCAGCTGACGTTCTGGTGAGCATTTCTTCAGGAGAAATTGGAACTGAAACCAGACCCCTATAATCTTCAACCCTCATCTAGAACCACAATCTACACTTTACTAATAACCTTTCGTACCTCTTTGAGCTGTTGTTGTTGTTACTAGCAAAGCTTCAACCCCAGTTGGAAAAGCAAGAAGCTATAAGTCCAAGGGCTCCAACAGGGAAAAATATCCCAGTGAGGAAAGGAAACAAGGAAATAAATCAACGAGCTGAGAAATAATGAATAATTAAGATAAAATATTTTAAAAACAGTAACAACATCAAAACAGGATAAAATATTTAGATTTGGGTTATACATCCCAGCACTTTCATCTCAAAAGTTAGCCAACACCCTAATCCCTAATGCATCTAGGGTCAAATCCTTTTATTAATTATTATTGTTATTGTTATTATTATTGTTATTGTTATTATTATTATTAGTTGTTATTATTATTATTATTGTTGTTGTTGTTATTATTAATATTATTGTTATTGTTATTGTTATTAATATTGTTATTGTTAGTTATTGTTATTATTATTAATATTATTGTTATTGTTATTGTTATCGTTATTGTTATTATTATTATTATTATTATTATTATTAATAATATTAACATTAACATTAACATTAACATTAATATTATTGTTATTGTTATTATTATTATTATTATTATTATTATTATCATTATTATTGTTATTATTATTATTATTATTATTATTATTATAATATTAACATTAACATTAACATTAACATTAACATTAATATTGATATTAATATTATTGTTATTGTTATTATTATTATTATTATTATTATTATCATTATTATTGTTATTATTATTATTATTATTATTATTATTATTATTATTATTATTATCTAAGCTAAAACCCGAGTTAAGAAATGTATGATGTATAATGTATTCCTAGTTATTCGGTATTTTAATTTTGAAGTATTTTTTTATTGCCACATGATATGAAATTGTTTACTTCAATGCATTTTAGGGAATTATTTATAACCAGCGCCTATCCATATTTACCAGGACAAGAACATTTCGATGAATAAAAAAATAAATCACTATTTTTTATTTTATAATGAGAATAACAGATAATAGATGGACAACAAGCATATAAAAATGGGTCCCTTGAGATTACAAAACGAAGCAGAGGGAGGAAGAAGAGATGATGGATTAACGAACTAAGAAAATTTGCTGGTAAAGAGTGGCATGGAAAGCCGATAAACAGACGAGAGTAGAAGGACTTGGTCCTGTAGTGAACTATCAACGGCTGATAGTATATATATATATATATATATATATATATATATATATATATATATATATATATATATATATATATATATGATAAATTTTTGCACATTTAAATGTGTTTTTCATATTTCAAATAAGCCATATATATTAATACATTAAAGTCTGGATTCTCTTAACGACCACGGGATCAGAGCCCCAGGCGGAATCACCCAAAGACTATGATATCAGACAGGCCGGGATTTGGACCCTCGTCCAGGATATCTGTATGCCAGTGACCATACCACTCAGGCTGTGAGCAAATCATAAATGAAGCTACTCACAGGTCTCGTAATTGCTTGGACCTCGTATACACTGACTCCCCTGGCGTTATAACTAGTAAGGTTGGTTCTCCAGTCGGGACATCTGATCATGCCTTGATTTCATTAGTAGTGAAGACTGAGCAGCCTCTCCCTGATATATCATACTCTTGTATGATATATCAGACTGGAATGGGATTTTGCATGATCTTTTGTGCTTGAATTGGTCACAATTATATAGTAGTGTAGATCCTGTTGTCCCTTTAAATGAGAATCTAGTCAACATAATTGATAGGCGTATCCCTTCTCGTGTGCTAAGGTACCGAATGAAGGACAAACCG
The DNA here is from genome assembly GCF_036898095.1 of Palaemon carinicauda. Taxonomy (NCBI): domain Eukaryota; kingdom Metazoa; phylum Arthropoda; class Malacostraca; order Decapoda; family Palaemonidae; genus Palaemon; species Palaemon carinicauda. Next base: position 48,558,593 of record NC_090738.1, read on the forward strand.
TGGTTCAATGATGATTGCAGATGTGCTAATTTGGAGAAGCAAAAGGCCTATCATCTTTGGAAGGGTAACAGATCAGATTTGAGCTGGAACAACTATACTCAGCTTCAAGGTTTTGCTCAGAGAGTTTATGCCTCAACTGAAAAGGAGTACAATTTAACCAAAAAAGAAACCTTTTCTGGTACAACTCAGGAACATAAATGGTGGTCTACCCTTAAATCTGCACTCTTTGGTGCAGATGCAACAGTTCCTCCTTTACTTAAACCAGATGGCTCAGTCACTCACTGTCCTAGGGAAAAGGCAACCCTTTTGGCCGATGTTTTTGACAGTAAACAGAGTAATGAAAAACTTGAACTTCCTCATTCCTGTTTTCCTGAGGCTAAACTAACTAGTTTAGCTTTTCCATCTCGTGAGATTAAAGCTCTGTTGATGGACCTTGATGCTTATGGAGGTGTAGACCCAAATGGCATTTTTTCCTTTGTTTTTTATAAAGACAGAAGATTTCTTAGCTCCAAAGTTATCTGTTATTTTGCGCAAGTTAGCAAGAAGAGGAGCTTTTAGCACTTGTTGGAGAATTGGTAATGTTACTCCTCTATGTAAATGTGTTTGTGGTAGCTCAAGTCCCACTGATTACCGCCCAATTTCCATAACTCCCATATTATCTAAAGTTTTTGAACGTCTTTTGGCAAAACGTCTTAATAGGTTTGCTGAAGGTAATCATCTACTCCCTAGTTTGCAATTTGGTTTTCGTAAAGGCCTTGGAGCATGTGATGCCCTTCTTACAATTTATATATATATATATATATATATATATATATATATATATATATATATATATATATATATATATATATATATATATATATATATATTTAGGATTGCATTTGTGTCTACTTCTTTTCATGATATTGAAACTTGAAGTATTTAAAAAATTCCATGTTTTCGAATGAATGGACCTTTACTTGGTCCTGTCACACACAGAAAAGCCATGTGCCTTGCAGGACCTACACATGTGTATTTGTTGTATACATTCTTGAGTATTTAGAGTTCTACCACATGAGGAAAGGGTCCTACCACATCCATGTACACCCTGTAAAATCTAATAGAAATCACAGACCACTTTCTGGTTTCCGGTACAGCGTTTTTATGTTCTTTGAAACAGTTACGAGCATGACATTTTATATACATTTTTTAATGGAATTTTTCATTTATAACCAAAAGAAAGATTCACGTGCTCTCCTTAATGTTTGTTCTCAAATGCCCTGTATACGGATTTGCATGTACAGAGAGAGAGAGAGAGAGAGAGAGAGAGAGAGAGAGAGAGAGAGAGAGAGAGAGAGAGAGAGAGAGAGATAGAGAGAGAGAGAGAGGAGGGGGGGGAACTCCCCATGCTTAAAATTACCCTTCCCTCTTCTCGTGAGCGCAATATGTGATAATCTATAAGAAAAAATCTTACGAGGCACATTCAGAAACAACGAGTAACTATCTGAAACTGAATATCTCTCTCTCTCTCTCTCTCTCTCTCTCTCTCTCTCTCTCTCTCTCATGGCTCTCAAAGGCTGATTGCTCCTCGCGTGAATTCATATCCCGTTTTCTATTATGATGGGGCCCCTCAATATTTTGAGTCTGTTCTTCGTTCCTCTTTTGTGCCCGAGTTGTTACTCATATTACTGCACCTCTGGAGAGGGCATCAGCTACATTGGTAGCCTTACTTTTTATGTGATTGAACCCCTCTATGTTAAATTCTAACAATCTTTCCACCAACAGCTACACTACTTGCATTTATTTTCACTAAAAACGGGTGATCAAATCTAGGATGTGCGAGTAACTCATCGCTAGTTAAGGCAGCTTTCAAATGGTTAAAAGCCCTTTCATATTCCATTCCCCAATTTATTACTTATTGTTTCTTTAAAGGATCTAAGGGGCCTCGATATCCCTCCAAAACCTCTTGTGAATTTACAGTTATACCCCACGAGGCCAAGGAACCCAACTAGTTCTCTAGGGGTACGTGGCCTGGGGAAATCTCTAATAGCTTCTACTTTACTGGGGCAGGGTTGGATACCTTCTAGGGCTATTATATAACCTAAAATTTGACCTGTTTGTCTGGGGAAATCTCTAATAGCTTCTACTTTACTGGGGCAGGGTTGGATACCTTCTAGGGCTATTATATAACCTAAAATTTGACCTGTTTGTCTGGGGAAATCTCTAATAGCTTCTACTTTACTGGGGCAGGGTTGGATACCTTCTAGGGCTATTATATAACCTAAAATTTGACCTGTTTGTCTGGGGAAATCTCTAATAGCTTCTACTTTACTGGGGCAGGGTTGGATACCTTCTAGGGCTATTATATAACCTAAAATTCGACCTGTTTGTCAGGGGAAATCTCTAATAGCTTCTACTTTACTGGGGCAGGGTTGGATACCTTCTAGGGCTATTATATAACCTAACATTCGACCTGTTTGTCAGGGGAAATCTCTAATAGCTTCTACTTTACTGGGGCAGGGTTGGATACCTTCTAGGGCTATTATATAACCTACAATTCGACCTGTTTGTCTGGGGAAATCTCTAATAGCTTCTACTTTACTGGGGCAGGGTTGGATACCTTCTAGGGCTATTATATAACCTACAACTCGACCTGTTTGTCTGGGGAAATCTCTAATAGCTTCTACTTTACTGGGGCAGGGTTGGATACCTTCTAGGGCTATTATATAACCTACAACTCGACCTGTTTGTCTGGGGAAATCTCTAATAGCTTCTACTTTACTGGGGCAGGGTTGGATACCTTCTAGGGCTATTATATAACCTACAATTCGACCTGTTTGTCTGGGGAAATCTCTAATAGCTTCTACTTTACTGGGGCAGGGTTGGATACCTTCTAGGGCTATTATATAGCCTACAATTCGACCTGTTTGTCTGGGGAAATCTCTAATAGCTTCTACTTTACTGGGGCAGGGTTGGATACCTTCTAGGGCTATTATATAACCTACAATTCGACCTGTTTGTCTGGGGAAATCTCTAATAGCTTCTACTTTACTGGGGCAGGGTTGGATACCTTCTAGGGCTATTATATAACCTACAATTCGACCTGTTTGTCTGGGGAAATCTCTAATAGCTTCTACTTTACTGGGGCAGGGTTGGATACCTTCTAGGGCTATTATATAACCTACAATTCGACCTGTTTGTCTGGGGAAATCTCTAATAGCTTCTACTTTACTAGGGCAGGGTTGGATACCTTCTAGGGCTATTATATAACCTAAAATTTGACCTGTTTGTCTGGGGAAATCTCTAATAGCTTCTACTTTACTGGGGCAGGGTTGGATACCTTCTAGGGCTATTATATAACCTAAAATTTGACCCGTTTGTCTGGGGAAATCTCTAATAGCTTCTACTTTACTCGGACAGGGTTGGATACCTTCTACGGCTATTATATAACCTAACATTCGACCCGTTTGTCTGGGGAAATCTCTAATAGCTTCTACTTTACTCGGACAGGGTTGGATACCTTCTAGGGCTATTATATAACCTAAAATTCGACCTGTTCGTCTGGGGAAATCTCTAATAGCTTCTACTTTACTGGGGCAGGGTTGGATACCTTCTAGGGCTATTACATAACCTAAAATTCGACCTGTTTGTCTGGGGAAATCTCTAATAGCTTCTACTTTACTGGGGCAGGGTTGGATACCTTCTAGGGCTATTACATAACCTAAAATTCGACCTGTTTGTCTGGGGAAATCTCTAATAGCTTCTACTTTACTGGGGCAGGGTTGGATACCTTCTAGGGCTATTACATAACCTAAAATTCGACCTGTTTGTCTGGGGAAATCTCTAATAGCTTCTACTTTACTGGGGCAGGGTTGGATACCTTCTAGGGCTATTACATAACCTAAAATTCGACCTGTTTGTCTGGGGAAATCTCTAATAGCTTCTACTTTACTGGGGCAGGGTTGGATACCTTCTAGGGCTATTACATAACCTAAAATTCGACCTGTTTGTCAGGGGAAATCTCTAATAGCTTCTACTTTACTGGGGCAGGGTTGGATACCTTCTAGGGCTATTACATAACCTAAAATTCGACCTGTTTGTCAGGGGAAATCTCTAATAGCTTCTACTTTACTGGGGCAGGGTTGGATACCTTCTAGGGCTATTACATAACCTAAAATTCGACCTGTTTGTCTGGGGAAATCTCTAATAGCTTCTACTTTACTGGGGCAGGGTTGGATACCTTCTAGGGCTATTATATAACCTAAAATTCGACCTGTTTGTCTGGGGAAATCTCTAATACCTTCTACTTTACTGGGGCAGGGTTGGATACCTTCTAGGGCTATTATATAACCTAAAATTCGACCTGTTTGTCTGGGGAAATCTCTTATAGCTTCTACTTTACTGGGGCAGGGTTGGATACCTTCTAGGGCTATTATATAACCTAAAATTCGACCTGTTTGTCTGGGGAAATCTCTAATAGCTTCTACTTTACTGGGGCAGGGTTGGATACCTTCTAGGGCTATTATATAACCTAAAATTCGACCTGTTTGTCTGGGGAAATCTCTAATACCTTCTACTTTACTGGGGCAGGGTTGGATACCTTCTAGGGCTATTATATAACCTAAAATTCGACCTGTTTGTCTGGGGAAATCTCTAATACCTTCTACTTTACTGGGGCAGGGTTGGATACCTTCTAGGGCTATTATATAACCTAAAATTCGACCTGTTTGTCTGGGGAAATCTCTAATACCTTCTACTTTACTGGGGCAGGGTTGGATACCTTCTAGGGCTATTATATAACCTAAAATTCGACCTGTTTGTCTGGGGAAATCTCTAATACCTTCTACTTTACTGGGGCAGGGTTGGATACCTTCTAGGGCTATTATATAACCTAAAATTCGACCCGTTTGTCAGGGGAAATCTCTAATAGCTTCTACTTTACTGGGGCAGGGTTGGATACCTTCTAGGGCTATTATATAACCTAAAATTCGACCCGTTTGTCATGGGAAATCTCTAATAGCTTCTACTTTACTGGGGCAGGGTTGGATACCTTCTAGGGCTATTATATAACCTAAAATTCGACCTGTTTGTCAGGGGAAATCTCTAATAGCTTCTACTTTACTGGGGCAGGATTGGATACCTTCTAGGGCTATTATATAACCTAAAATTCGACCTGTTTGTCTGGGGAAATCTCTAATAGCTTCTACTTTACTGGGGCAGGGTTGGATACCTTCTAGGGCTATTATATAACCTAAAATTTGATCTGTTTGTCTGGGGAAATCTCTAATAGCTTCTACTTTACTGGGGAAGGGTTGGATACCTTCTAGGGCTATTATATAACCTAAAATTCGACCTGTTTGTCAGGGGAAATCTCTAATAGCTTCTACTTTACTGGGGCAGGGTTGGATACCTTCTAGGGCTATTATATAACCTAAAATTCGACCTGTTTGTCTGGGGAAATCTCTAATAGCTTCTACTTTACTGGGGCAGGGTTGGATACCTTCTAGGGCTATTATATAACCTAAAATTCGACCTGTTTGTCAGGGGAAATCTCTAATAGCTTCTACTTTACTGGGGCAGGGTTGGATACCTTCTAGGGCTATTATATAACCTAAAATTTGACCTGTTTGTCAGGGGAAATCTCTAATAGCTTCTACTTTTCTGGGGCAGGGTTGAATACCTTCTAGGGCTATTATATAACCTAAAATTTGACCTGTTTACAGAAAACAACTTGCACTTTGATAAATTCATTTTCATATCATTACGGCGCAATGCTTCTGAAACTTTAGGAATGTTGTTATTATGTTCTTCGGCTGTTTTCCCTATAATTATGATATCACCTAAATAAACAAGTAC
>NC_090738.1:48566927-48583934 GCF_036898095.1 Palaemon carinicauda
CTAGGCTATTTTTTCCTGTTGGAGCTCTTGGGATTATAGCATCTTGCTTTTCCAACTAGGGTTGTAGCTTGCCTAATAATAATAATAATAATAATAATAATAATAATAATAATAATAATAATAATCATAATAATCAGCCAACATGAGCAGGTACCAAAAGATAGTTTGAGACTGATGAGGAATGGACTCTTTGATAGAAGCTGTAGTCCTACTTGTTTATCAAATATGTCCTGGAACTGGGAATGGCTATACACCAGCAACATGACAAAATGCTAATCTGATCCAGCATGTTCTGGATAGCCTCACATCTTAACTCTTTTACCCCCAAAGGATGTACTGGTACGTTTCACAAAACACATCCCTTTACCATGGACGTACCGGTACGTCTTTGCAAAAAACTGCTATTTACAATTTTTTTTTTTATTTTTGATAATTTTTTGAGAAATTTCAGGCATTTTCCAAGAGAATGAGACTAACCTGACCCCTCTATGACAAAAATTACGGCTATTAGAGCAATTTGAAAAATATATACTGCAAAATGTGCTTGAATAAAAAATAACCCTTGGGGGTTAAGGGTTGGAAAGTTCCAAATAGCCTGGGGGTAAAAGGGTTGATTATAAAATGCTACATTACCTGTTTCTACACTGTTTTCAACATACACATCCTTCATATATATAATAATACATGGAAGAAATTTCATAATAGTAAAAAATGCTGAACTCTACGCAAAGTGTTTGCAAGAATGCTCTATACCTACAGTTTGGAAAACACTTTATCATTATAACAATACATAAAAAGACATAAACGACCTGAAAAAATTTCCACCCTATATAATTACTTTTAGTAATATACCAAATATTTACAAAGATCATATTTGGCCTCATTGAAAGACAGATATAATCTAGCCAAGAGAAGAGGCATGTTTTAGAAGCTGGTATTTGATAGCTGACCATATCCATGTGATTAATTTATGGCATTTAGAGACTATGAGAAAGCTTTTGATTCTGTCTAAACTTCAGCAGTAATGAAAACCCTTAAAAAAAACAAGGAATAGATGAAACTAATGTTAGATACTATAAAGGAAATACAGTAATTATAAGATTACAAAAAGATGTCTCTTAGACTTTTCACGAGACTATGAGAAAGCTTTTGATTCTGTCTAAACTTCAGCAGTAATGAAAACCCTTCAAAATAAGGAATAAATGAAACTAATGTTAGATACTATAAAGGAAATACATCAATTATAAGATTACAAAAAGATCTCTCTCAGATTATTCACAGCATGCCTAGAAGTTTTTAAGGATTTGCATGGGGAAAATGCAAGAATTAATATTAAAGGGGAATACCTTAACAACTTAAGTTATGTTTAGTAAATCATGATAGGAATTACAAAAGAGGATAGAAGATTTTAATAGAAAAAAGCAGAAATGTAGGACTGAATATTAATATGAGTAAAACTAAGATAATGTTAAATGAAAATGCAGTGACAATAAATATGGTTTATGTAGACACCTCTAGAGACCCTTAAGGAATGTACATACTTAGGGCAGACAGTAAGAGTTTCCCTAGGGCATGAGGCCGAATTTAAAAGGATAAGCTTGGGATGGAACTTTTGGTAAACAAAATGAGATTATGAAATGTAAAATGCCACTTTCTCTAAGAAGAAAAGTATTAGAGGTCCTACTAGTATTAACTTACGCATCAGAAACTTGGAGCCTTAACATATAAGGTAGTTTCAATTCAAGGAGCCATGGAAAGAATAATGATGGGATAATATTAAGAGATCGAAAAAGAGCAACATAGACATGAGAGCAAACTGAAGTAGAGGATATTCTAACAACAGGTAAGATAAAGAAATAGACTTAGGGAGGACACATAATGAGAATAACAGATAATAGAATGACGGAGAAGGTAACATACCTATAGTCCATTTCTTTTAGCGAGGCAGATTTGCACAGACTCGCAGCGGTGCCCTTTTAGCTCGGAAAAGTTTCCGGATCGCTGATTGGTTAGAATTATCTTGTCCAACCAATGAGCGTTCAGGAAACTTTTCCGAGCTAAAAGGGAACCGCTGCGAGTCGGTGTAAATCTGCCTCGCAAAGAAAAATTGACTACAGTACTACGTACAAGATGGTAAAGTTTGGGAAGATCTGTTAGCAAAGGATGGTCATGGATAATCTTAGCTACGTGCATAAGGAACTAATTATTATTATTATTATTATTATTATTATTATTATTATTATTATTATTATTACTTGCTAAGCTACAACCCTAGTTGGAAAAGCAGGCTGCTATAAGCGCAGGGACTCCAACAAGGAAAATAGCCCAGTGAGGAAAGGAAACAAGGAAAAATAAAAATCTAAGAAGAGTAAAAACATTAAAATAATTATCTCCTATACAAACTATGAAAACTTTAACAAAACAAGAGGAAGAGAAATAACATAGAATAGTGTGCCCAAGTGTACCCTCAAGCAAGAGAACTTTAACCCAAGACAGTGGAAGACCATGGTACATAGGCAATGGCACTACCCAAGAATAGAGAACAATGATTTGATTTTGCAGTGTCCTTCTCCTAAAAGATCTGCTGACCATAGCTAAAGAGTCTCTTCTAAAGGATTTCTCCTGAAGGTTATTCATGGGTTTATTGTACATAGTGGTAAGATACTATTTATTATTTCTGGATAAGTCAACATAAAATTGAATTAGTTCAGGATAGGATAATCCAGCCTTGATAGGGTTGTCATACTTGGTTTTTCTTGTCTTGACCTACTTACAGTAAGGTAACAGCTTGCATATGTGCTTCTTGCCATATTATTCTTACCTATATAATTTAAAGTTAATTCTTCGGTTTCACCACTAACGTGCAATTTCTGTATTTCCCATCTGGGTAAGGAGGAGAAGCTGATTATTGAAGAGGAAGAGACCTGTGTCGTGCACTTAGACACATTTGCAATGAATGATAAATTCAGACATTTCTAAGGTGTATGAATCGACTTCCCTACAGAATTTTAAGTACCTTATAAGGTGACTTCACAGATTTTCAGCTCATATATATATATATATATATATATATATATATATATATATATATATATATATATATATACATATATATATATATATATATATATATATATATTATCAGCAGCAGCTGCAGAACAAAGGCCTCATATTTATACACACACATATACACACACACACACACACACATATATATATATATATATATATATATATATATATATATATATATATATAAATATATATATATGTATGTATATATATATATATATATATATATATATATATATATATATATATATATATATATGTGTGTGTGTGTGTGTGTGTGTCAGTAGCAGCTGCAGAACAAAGGCCTCATATTTATACACACACACACACACCCATATATATATATATATATATATATATATATATATATATATATATATATATATCAGTAGCAGCTGCAGAACAAAGGCCTCATTCATGTCCTTCCACTTACATCTGTTTATGGTCTTTCTCTGACAGTTTATACCCACAAATTGTTTTTGCTCGTCAATCCATCGTCTTCTCTTATTTCCTCTGCTTTTGTTTGCAATGTCTAGTCACTGTAATAGAAAGACCATAAACTGATGACATTGTACGGACATGACTGACGCCTTTATCCTGCAGTGGACTAGTAAAGGCTTATATTACATATATATATATATATATATATATATATATATATATATATATATATATATATATATATATACATATATATATATATAATGGGAATAATACATTGCTATTAGGAGTAACAGAGTTGGTCCCTGGAGACTTCAAAAGGGGCCGAGGATGGAAGAGAAGACGATGGATTGACGAACTAAGAAAGTATGCCGGTATAGACTGGCATACAGACCATAAACAGACAGGAGTGAAAGGACATGTCCGAGGCCTTTGTTCTGCAGTGGACTAGCAATGGCTGATGATGAATTTATATATACTGTATGTATATATATATATATATATATATATATATATATATATATATATATAAATTAATATATATATATATATATATATATATATATATATATATATATGTATATACATTTATATATATATAAATTTATATATATATATATATATATATATATATATATATATATATATGTATGTATGTATGCATGTATGTTTATATGTATGTATATATATATATATATATATATATATATATATATATATATATATATATATATATATGTGCATATATACGTATATATATATATATATATATATATATATATATATATATATATGTATATGTGTGTGTATGTATGTATGTATGTATGTATGTATGTATATATATACGGTATAACAACAACAATAATTGGTTTACGAAATTTGTCATTCGAATTCTTCGAATTTTTTCAAAATCAGATCTTCCGAAGACTTCCTGAAGACCTCCTGAAGACTTCCTGAAGACTTCCTGAAGACACTTTCGTAGCGGAGTCAAGAATCGTCTTTGGTTCCTTCACTGAGATTCTGGATATTTTCCTCAATAATTTCCTTCTTAACATATTTAATTTATTCTTTATGTATAAAAAAACTGAATTGTCTTTAAATTAATGAAATTAAGGACTATAATAATAATAATAATAATAATAATAATAATAATAATAATAATAATAATAATAATAATAATAATAATAATAATAATGCATTAACGACTTTCTTCAATCGAATTCTTCGAATCTTCGAAAGCCCTGAAGACTTTGGCGCGTTGTGAAGAATTGTCTTTGGCTTCCGGAGACAACTTTCGAATCTCTGATTGGTAAACTAACTTTTTTAGAACTATGCCTCATCTCGGGCGTGTGGAAAGATTAACATAGAATATGTTTCACGTACGAGAATTCGTAAGTGCTTTAGCAGTGACTGCAGCTAAAACAGGAATAACAAAAATGTTCAAGGATTTAATCAAATCGTTTCTACCGGAGGAACTTCTGCGCCGGAACCTCCCCGTTGGGGGGATGGCAACAGGAGATTTCTCCACTCTGGTTGCTGGTAATGCCACCTTGGGTGGCGTTGCAGCGGCCTCTCTTGGATATCTGACTTGGAAGAGAGTCGTGGCTTCTAAGAAGCAGGCTCGACTTGGACTGGAAAAGGACAACGTTTTGGCTCTAGTGGAAGGCCTGGAGAAAAAGGTCCAGGACCTGACACTTCAGGTCGAAGAAAGGATGAGAGGAGAAATGGCATTGGGAGTCGTGGCTTCTAAGAAGCAGACTCGAACTGGACTGGTAAAGGACAATGTTTTGGCTCTGGTGGAAGGCCTGGAGAAAAAAATCCAGGATCTGACACTACTGGTCGAAGAGAGGGTGAAAGAAGAAATGGCATTGAGAGCCATTCGCGAAGAAGAAACTCAGAAAACGAGTCTTCATTTTGAAGATTTGTTAGACCAGGAACTCATTCTAGAAGGGAGCCTTGAGGAGGAGATAATTAATCACGAAATTGATACTGACTTAGATGGACATGAAATGGAGGAGGAGGAGGAGGAGAAGAAGGAGGAGGAGAATGAGGAGGAGAAGGAGGAGGAGAAATTCTCGAGTAATGAGAACTTAGACGAATTTGAAGAAGAATTGGACTACGAAATTGATATTGACTTAGATGGACCTGAAATTGATGAGGTGGAGAAGGAGGAGGAGGAGAAAGAGGAGGAGAAGGAGGAGGAGGAGAAAGAGGAGGAGAAGGAGGAGGAGGAGAAAGAGGAGGAGAAGGAGGAGGAGAAAGAGGAGGAGAAGGAGGAGGAGAAATTCTCGAGTGATGAAAACTTAGACGATTTTGAAGAAGAATTGGACTACGAAATTGATATTGACTTAGATGGACCTGAAATTGATGAGGAGGAGAAGGAGGAGGAGGAGATAGAGGAGGAGAAGGAGGAGGAGGAGATAGAGGAGGAGAAGGAGGAGGAGAAATTCTCGAGTGATGAGAACTTAGACGATTTTGAAGAAGAATTGGACTACGAAATTGATATTGACTTATATGAACCTGAAATTGATGAGGAGGAGAAGGAGGAGGAGGAGATAGAGGAGGAGAAGGAGGAGGAGGAGAAAGAGGAGGAGAAGGAGGAGGAGAAATTCTCGAGTGATGAGAACTTAGACGATTTTGAAGAAGAATTGGACTACGAAATTGATATTGACTTAGATGAACCTGAAATTTATGAGGAGGAGAAGGAGGAGGAGGAGAAAGAGGAGGAGAAGGAGGAGGAAAAAGAAGAAGAAGAAGAAGAAGAAGAAGAGTCCAGTGACCTACTGGATCTTGTTTTGGGAGGTGTTGACATTGATGAGTTTGAAATCACTTCTCCAGAGGATCTCCAGGATTCAGAGACGACGGAGAACGAGGCTCTGTTCGCAGAGCTCCAGACGTTGGTGGCTGCCTCTGAACTCGACTGTGCCTTGGAGAAGATTCAAGAAACAATGTCCAAAGACAATCTGTTCCATTGGGTACTTATCGACCTGGCTCGTATCAAAGGAAATATCCTTTGCAAGATGGGAAAACTGGAAGACGCCAGCGAATGCTTCAACTTTGTTCTTGCTACCAACGAGGAATATTCCGATGCCAGGTTGAGACTGGCCCTATGCTGGTTGGCACTTGGACGTCACCAAGAAGCTCTTCGTGAATTTGAGAGACTGCGAATGGAAGGGGTTCTGGACTCCGACTTCATGTTCTATATTGATTCCTTGGTTGACATGAATTGCTATGGATGCCCATATGGAATCCTAGGCCTTAAGCCAGACGCTACTCAACACCAAATCGAAAAAGCTTTCAGAAAAATGGCCTTAAAATACCACCCTGACAAGTGCCGAGGTTCGGACGAAGAAATTCAAAGGTGCTGCAATAAGATGCACCAGCTCAATAGCACAATGGATATCTTGCGTGATGCTGACAAGAGAGTAAGATATGAAGAGACTTGGAAAGTTGTCCAAGACTTTACCAATATCATATTTAGCAATCCCAACCTCCCCGAATGGCCACAATTTGAAGGGTATGATGACAAATTTCATAAGGAAGGAGATGAAGCAGAAGAAGAGACAGTGAAGGAGGACTCAACTGTCCTTTTCGAACTTACTGTAAGAGATGGTAACCTTATGGAATTTGAACTCGTTCCATCAGTGGCAATGCTGACTTACGAATCTATGGAAGTAGATGGAACAAAAGAGGAGATGGAGGTCCATAGAGATGATGGCCATAATGAGAAGGAAGATGATGTTGAGGATGAAAAGCGTAATGAGTTAGAGTGTCATGAAACTGATGAAGACACGGTTAACCGAGTGCAACTCAACCAAGGCGATCTGGACCACACAGAGTCTGAAATCTCTTCACCAGAAGATATGTTAGATGATGATGAGGCTCTGTGGTCAGTCCTCCATATGATGGATGATGAGTCCGATGATGAAGTCAGTTATTAAGGAGACTTCATTGGAGTATCAAAAGGATGCTTGGATTAAATACTAAGTTGATGCCCTCACAATTTTGTGAAAGGAATAGTATCTTCTTCTTTTTCTTCTTTTTTTTTTTTTTTAGGCTTAAGGTTTTTTTTTAGGATTAAGGTTTTTTTTTTTTAGGCTTAAGGACTGGCTATGCAGGTGAAGAAACTCTGGTACTGATGAAAGAGCGCGTGTTGTTTGGGTGGGGAAAATGACGCTTGGCTTCACCACCTGGCCAAAAAATGGCGCTTGGCTTCACAACTTGGCCCGCTTGGCTTCATCGCCCGGCACAACAATGGCGCTTGGCTTCACCGCCTGGCCTGCTTGGCTTCACCGCCCGGCCAATAAATGGCGCTTGGCTTCACCACCTGGCCCGCTTGGCTTCATCGCCTGGCACAACAATAGCGCTTGGCTTCACTGCCTAGCCTGCTGGGCTTCACCGCCCGGCCATGAAATGGCGCTTGGCTTCACCGCCCGGCCAAATAATGGCGCTTGGCTTCACCACCTGGCCCGCTTGGCTTCATCGCCCGGCACAACAATGGCGCTTGGCTTCACCACCTGGCCTGCTTGGCTTCACCGCCCGGCACAACAATGGCGCTTGGCTTCACCACCTGGCCCGCTTGGCTTCACCGCCCGGCAAAAAATGGCGCTTGGCTTCACCGCCTGGCCCGCTTGGCTTCATCGCCCGGCACAACAATGGCGCTTGGCTTCACCACCTGGCCCGCTTGGCTTCACCGCCCGGCAAAAAATGGCGCTTGGCTTCACCACCTGGCCCGCTTGCCTTCATCGCCCGGCACAACAATGGCGCTTGGCTTCACCACCTGGCCCGCTTGGCTTCACCGCCCGGCAAAAAATGGCGCTTGGCTTCACCGCCTGGCCCGCTTGGCTTCATCGCCCGGCACAACAATGGCGCTTGGCTTCACCGCCTGGCCTGCTTGGCTTCATCGCCCGGCACAACAATGGCGCTTGGCTTCACTGCCTGGCCTGCTTGGCTTCACCGCCCGGCCATAAAATGGCGCTTGTCTTCACCGCCCGGCCTACAATGGCGCTCGGCTTCACCACCTGGCCCGCTTGGCTTCATCGCCCGGCACAACAGTAGCGCTTAGGATTGTTGAATTATTTTTTTCTTTTTTTTAGGTTTAAGGTTTTTTTTTTTAGGTTTAAGGACTGGCTATGCAGGTGAAGAACCTCTAATACTGATGAATGAGTGAGGAAAATGACTTTTGGCTTCACCACCTGGCCCGCTTGGCTTCATCGCCCGGCACAACAATGGCGCTTGGCTTCACTGCCTGGCCTGCTTGGCTTCACCGCCTGGCCAAAAAATGGCGCTTGGTTTCACCGCCTGGCCCGCTTGGCTTCATCGCCCGGCACAACAATGGCGCTTGGCTTCACCGTCTGGCCTGCTTGGCTTCACCGCCTGGCCTGCTTGGCTTCACCGCCCGGCCAAAAAATGGCGCTTGGCTTCACCGCCTGGCCCGCTTGGCTTCATCGCCTGGCACAACAATGGCGCTTGGCTTCACCGCCTGGCCCGCTTGGCTTCATCGCCTGGCACAACAATGGCGCTTGGCTTCACCGCCTGGCCCGCTTGGCTTCATCGCCCGGCACAACAATGGCGCTTGGCTTCACCGCCTGGCCTGCTTGGCTTCACCGCCCGGCCAAAAAATGGCGCTTGGCTTCACCGCCTGGCCCGCTTGGCTTCATCGCCCGGCACAACAATGGCGCTTGGCTTGAAGCCACCTGGCCTGCTTGGCTTCACTGCCCGGCCAAAAAATGGCGCTTGGCTTCATCGCCCGGCACAACAATGGCGCTTGGCTTCACCGCCTGGCCTGCTTGGCTTCACCGCCCGGCCAAAAAATGGCGCTTGGCTTCACCGCTCGGCCAAAAAATGGCGCTTGGCTTCATCGCCCGGCCGAAAAATCGCACTTGGCTTCACCGCCTGGCCTACAATGGCGCTCGGCTTCACCGCCTGGCTAACTTGGCTTAACCGCCCGGTCTAAACATGACGCTAGGCTTCACCACCTGGCCCAACAATGACCCTTGGCTTCACCACAAAATTTCAAATGTCATCAATCACGACTGACCACTAATAAGCTAGCTGGAATGAGGGGAGCTGGCTGAAAGCTATTTCAGAAGGAAGGGCAACCTCTGGCGCGGCGGAAAAACCCGTAAGTTCAATGCCCAGAATGCTGAAGTAGGTTTCAAATTGCTTCTCAAAGTAATCCAATTCATATACAAGTCATGACACCAATAATAAGCTAGCTGTAATGAGGGAAGTTGGCCGAAAGCTATTTCAGAAGGAAGGGCAACCTCTGGCGCGGCGGAAAAACCCGTAAGTTCAATGCCCAGAATGCTGAAGTAGGTTTCAAATTGCTTCTCAAAGTAATCCAATTCATATACAAGTCATGACACCAATAATAGGCTAGCTGCAATGAGGGAAGTTGGCCGAAAGCTATTTCAGAAGGATGGGCAACCTCTGGCGCGGCGGAAAAACCCGTAAGTTCAATGCCCAGAATGCTGAAGTAGGTTTCAAATTGCTTCTCAAAGTAATCCAATTCATATACAAGTCATGACACCAATAATAAGCTAGCTGCAATGAGGGAAGTTGGCCGAAAGCTATTTCAGAAGGAAGGGCAACCTCTGGCGCGGCGGAAAAACCCGTAAGTTCAATGCCCAGAATGCTGAAGTAGGTTTCAAATAGCTTCTCAAAGTAATCCAATTCATATACAAGTCATGACACCAATAATAAGCTAGCTGCAATGAGGGAAGTTGGCCGAAAGCTATTTCAGAAGGAAGGGCAACCTCTGGCGCGGCGGAAAAAACCCGTAAGTTCAATGCCCAGAATGCTGAAGTAGGTTTCAAATAGCTTATCAAAGTAATCCAATTCATATACAAGTCATGACACCAATAATAAGCTAGCTGCAATGAGGGAAGTTGGCCGAAAGCTATTTCAGAAGGAAGGGCAACCTCTGGCGCGGCGGAAAAACCCGTAAGTTCAATGCCCAGAATGCTGAAGTAGGTTTCAAATTGCTTCTCAAAGTAATCCAATTCATATACAAGTCATGACACCAATAATAAGCTAGCTGGAATGAGGGAAGTTGGCCGAAAGCTATTTCAGAAGGAAGGGCAACCTCTGGCGCGGCGGAAAAACCCGTAAGTTCAATGCCCAGAATGCTGAAGTAGGTTTCAAATTGCTTCTCAAAGTAATCCAATTCATATACAAGTCATGACACCAATAATAAGCTAGCTGCAATGAGGGAAGTTGGCCGAAAGCTATTTCAGAAGGAAGGGCAACCTCTGGCGCGGCGGAAAAACCCGTAAGTTCAATGCCCAGAATGCTGAAGTAGGTTTCAAATTGCTTCTCAAAGTAATCCAATTCATATACAAGTCATGACACCAATAGTAAGCTAGCTGCAATGAGGGAAGTTGGCCGAAAGCTATTTCAGAAGGAAGGGCAACCTCTGGCGCGGCGGAAAAACCCGTAAGTTCAATGCCCAGAATGCTGAAGTAGGTTTCAAATTGCTTCTCAAAGTAATCCAATTCATATACAAGTCATGACACCAATAATAAGCTAGCTGCAATGAGGGAAGTTGGCCGAAAGCTATTTCAGAAGGAAGGGCAACCTCTGGCGCGGCGGAAAAACCCGTAAGTTCAATGCCCAGAATGCTGAAGTAGGTTTCAAATTGCTTCTCAAAGTAATCCAATTCATATACAAGTCATGACACCAATAATAAGCTAGCTGCAATGAGGGAAGTTGGCCGAAAGCTATTTCAGAAGGAAGGGCAACCTCTGGCGCGGCGGAAAAACCCGTAAGTTCAATGCCCAGAATGCTGAAGTAGGTTTCAAATTGCTTCTCAAAGTAATCCAATTCATATACAAGTCATGACACCAATAATAAGCTAGCTGCAATGAGGGAAGTTGGCCGAAAGCTATTTCAGAAGGAAGGGCAACCTCTGGCGCGGCGGAAAAACCCGTAAGTTCAATGCCCAGAATGCTGAAGTAGGTTTCAAATTGCTTCTCAAAGTAATCCAATTCATATACAAGTCATGACACCAATAATAAGCTAGCTGCAATGAGGGAAGTTGGCCGAAAGCTATTTCAGAAGGAAGGGCAACCTCTGGCGCGGCGGAAAAACCCGTAAGTTCAATGCCCCGAATGCTGAAGTAGGTTTCAAATTGCTTCTCTAAGTAATCCAACTTAAATACAAGTCGTGAGTTATCATAAGACATTCATGAAGTACTGATGAATTCTGAATTGATTTGAAAAATAAATAGAAATAGGGAGGGAAGGAAGAAGGGTCGTGGGAACCAAGCCTACAATAATGGATGTAGGCGAAACCCACCTGATGAGCTCCTTGGTAAGGGCGAAACCCTTATATATGTCACTTTGGTAATAGTATGTAGTAATTAATTTATATGTGTGTATATATATATATATATATATATATATATATATATATATATATATATATGTATATATATATATATATATATATATATATATATATATATGCATGGATATTTGCACATTAACTCAGACACACATGAAGGCCCACACCACCATAGAGATTATCCGTATAATTTTCATCTGAAGGGAGTGTCTCAATAGAATCCCGTTGACTTTTGACTGTAGGCCTTTGGAGGGCAGTGCCTACAGCCTCAAGTATTCTAAGCCAGCCGAATTTGATGGAACTCACATTGTTCAAAACAAAAGCAACTACAGCCGGCTCATAATACCTGAAGCTGTAAGCATCTCCTTCCAAAGGCCAACACTCAACATTCAATGGGATTCTGATTATATGCTCCCTTCTAGCAGAAAGCCGTATAGATAATCTCTGTGGTGGTGTTGGGTCGAGTGTGTGCCAGAGTATTGTAGACACATACAATACTCTGGCACACACTCGACCCAACACCACCACAGAGATTATCTATACGGCTTTCTGCTAGAAGGGAGCATATAATCAGAATCCCATTGAATGTTGAGTGTTGGCCTTTGGAAGGAGATGCTTACAGCTTCAGGTATTATGAGCCGGCTGTAGTTGCTTTTGTTTTGAACAATGTGAGTTCCATCAAATTCGGCTGGCTTAGAATACTTGAGGCTGTAGGCGCTGCCCTCCAAAGGCCTACAGTCAAAAGTCAACGGGATTCTATTGAGACACTCCCTTCAGATGAAAGTTATACGGATAATCTCTATGGTGGTGTGGGCCTTCATGTGTGTCTGAGTTAATGTGCAAATATATATATATATATATATATATATATATATATATATATATATATATATATATATATATAAAAGTATATAATCAATCATTATTTTCTTCATGATCTATGGGTCTTTGAAATTTGAAATAATTATATCGTTTTACTTTTAGTTTTTTTATAGAATTCATTTTAAAAAATTAATCATAATATTTTTTAATCCCTTATATATAAAAGGAATCTTAAAATTATAATAATTAATAATCACTTTATGGTCGTTATAAATATCATCGTTTCTTCAGCCAAAGGCTTCCACCTGAAAACCTAAGGCGGTAAAAAAATCCTAAGAGGATTCCTGTAGGAGACATATTGACGCCCTCTTGGGAGTTTTCGCCGTACCATAGCAGTACCCCGGGCCGGAGTCACCGATAATTTGGAGAAATTTCATGGTTGATTGACTGATTGATTTGAGGTTTTCTGGCATCATGACATCTAGGGTCATTGACGCCGATATCATTTATTATAAATAAACAATAAAAGTTTCTTCAATTAAAACCATAAAAGCAAAGATGTCATTTTAAAAGTTAAATAGCTTTCAGAAGACTGCCTCTGAGTTAAAATTAAAAATACCGCTAGCATGGTAGGACACATCATGTCCAAGAATCTTGGCAAGGATAAATCTGCCATCTTCAACTTGAGCCTCAGACAGATATCTATTTCTTTCACTACTCTATGTGAGGCATTCGGTCAAATAATGCGTCACTAGAGAAATTTCATGGCGTTCCGTTAATTGTTGGCCCTGGTCATGAGCCTGGTCATTCTATTCTTGAGTTGTGTGTGTGTGTGCATTATAGCCACGAAATGAAATATGAAAATATTCGACTTGATGAGAGTTAGGACTTTTGTCTTAATGATATCAACGGATCCACAAAGTATCAACACCAATCAAGTTTTTTGGGCTCAAGCCATGTCGTCCTGATGGAAGGTTCCTTCAGTAGCTTCCTTTGGATATATATAACTAGTGGTTATATATATCCAAAGGAAGCTACTGAAGGAACCTTCCATCAGGACGACATGGCCATCTCACCCAAAAATATATTTTTCAACAGTAGACGGCTCCATGGAGGGCTACTTTTTACAGCATGCGAGTACCTTGGTCTTCTCAGCAGGATCAAGAACAGCTGGTGTGTTGGACTACCCAGTGGCTCGTTGGTTGAAACCGTCTTCAGATGAAAGTGGGAACATTGTCCCTTCTGTCTGGACAGACACAGCCTCGCCTTCTATTGGCTTAACCCATCTATAACACAATCAATTTCGAGGGAAGAGGATCTCCAGACAACCAAGGTGAATTCCTTCTGTCTGTTACTCAAAGCTGTACAACCGGATACTATGGCGACGACTTGTTCGCCTTGCAGTCACAAGGTGGCAGATCGGTCCCGCTAAGGCACGGGTATTTAAGCTGTGTACCGAGGAAGTTACCAATGTGGTTGGCCACAACGGAGGGGGATTTGGGTTGCCCAGCTGACGTTCTGGTGAGCATTTCTTCAGGAGAAATTGGAACTGAAACCAGACCCCTATAATCTTCAACCCTCATCTAGAACCACAATCTACACTTTACTAATAACCTTTCGTACCTCTTTGAGCTGTTGTTGTTGTTACTAGCAAAGCTTCAACCCCAGTTGGAAAAGCAAGAAGCTATAAGTCCAAGGGCTCCAACAGGGAAAAATATCCCAGTGAGGAAAGGAAACAAGGAAATAAATCAACGAGCTGAGAAATAATGAATAATTAAGATAAAATATTTTAAAAACAGTAACAACATCAAAACAGGATAAAATATTTAGATTTGGGTTATACATCCCAGCACTTTCATCTCAAAAGTTAGCCAACACCCTAATCCCTAATGCATCTAGGGTCAAATCATTTTATTAATTATTATTGTTATTGTTATTATTATTGTTATTGTTATTATTATTATTAGTTGTTATTATTATTATTATTGTTGTTGTTGTTATTATTAATATTATTGTTATTGTTATTGTTATTAATATTGTTATTGTTAGTTATTGTTATTATTATTAATATTATTGTTATTATTATTATTATTATTATTATTATCATTATTATTGTTATTATTATTATTATTATTATTATTATTATTATTAATAATATTAACATTAACATTAACATTAACATTAACATTAATATTGATATTAATATTATTGTTATTGTTATTATTATTATTATTATTATTATTATCATTATTATTGTTATTATTATTATTATTATTATTATTATTATTATTATTATTATTATTATCTAAGCTAACACCCGAGTTAAGAAATGTATGATGTATAATGTATTCCTAGCTATTCGGTATTTTAATTTTGAAGTATTTTTTTATTGCCACATGATATGAAATTGTTTACTTCAATGCATTTTAGGGAATTATTTATAACCAGCGCCTATCCATATTTACCAGGACAAGAACATTTCGATGAATAAAAAAATAAATCACTATTTTTTATTTTATAATGAGAATAACAGATAATAGATGGACAACAAGCATATAAAAATGGGTCCCTTGAGATTACAAAACGAAGCAGAGGGAGGAAGAAGAGATGATGGATTAACGAACTAAGAAAATTTGCTGGTAAAGAGTGGCATGGAAAGCCGATAAACAGACGAGAGTAGAAGGACTTGGTCCTGTAGTGAACTATCAACGGCTGATAGTATATATATATATATATATATATATATATATATATATATATATATATATATATATATATATATATATATGATAAATTTTTGCACATTTAAATGTGTTTTTCATATTTCAAATAAGCCATATATATTAATACATTAAAGTCTGGATTCTCTTAACGACCACGGGATCAGAGCCCCAGGCGGAATCACCCAAAGACTATGATATCAGACAGGCCGGGATTTGGACCCTCGTCCAGGATATCTGTATGCCAGTGACCATACCACTCAGGCTGTGAGCAAATCATAAATGAAGCTACTCACAGGTCTCGTAATTGCTTGGACCTCGTATACACTGACTCCCCTGGCGTTATAACTAGTAAGGTTGGTTCTCCAGTCGGGACATCTGATCATGCCTTGATTTCATTAGTAGTGAAGACTGAGCAGCCTCTCCCTGATATATCATACTCTTGTATGATATATCAGACTGGAATGGGATTTTGCATGATCTTTTGTGCTTGAATTGGTCACAATTATATAGTAGTGTAGATCCTGTTGTCCCTTTAAATGAGAATCTAGTCAACATAATTGATAGGCGTATCCCTTCTCGTGTGCTAAGGTACCGAATGAAGGACAAACCGTGGTTCAATGATGATTGCAGATGTGCTAATTTGGAGAAGCAAAAGGCCTATCATCTTTGGAAGGGTAACAGATCAGATTTGAGCTGGAACAACTATACTCAGCTTCAAGGTTTTGCTCAGAGAGTTTATGCCTCAACTGAAAAGGAGTACAATTTAACCAAAAAAGAAACCTTTTCTGGTACAACTCAGGAACATAAATGGTGGTCTACCCTTAAATCTGCACTCTTTGGTGCAGATGCAACAGTTCCTCCTTTACTTAAACCAGATGGCTCAGTCACTCACTGTCCTAGGGAAAAGGCAACCCTTTTGGCCGATGTTTTTGACAGTAAACAGAGTAATGAAAAACTTGAACTTCCTCATTCCTGTTTTCCTGAGGCTAAACTAACTAGTTTAGCTTTTCCATCTCGTGAGATTAAAGCTCTGTTGATGGACCTTGATGCTTATGGAGGTGTAGACCCAAATGGCATTTTTTCCTTTGTTTTTTATAAAGACAGAAGATTTCTTAGCTCCAAAGTTATCTGTTATTTTGCGCAAGTTAGCAAGAAGAGGAGCTTTTAGCACTTGTTGGAGAATTGGTAATGTTACTCCTCTATGTAAATGTGTTTGTGGTAGCTCAAGTCCCACTGATTACCGCCCAATTTCCATAACTCCCATATTATCTAAAGTTTTTGAACGTCTTTTGGCAAAACGTCTTAATAGGTTTGCTGAAGGTAATCATCTACTCCCTAGTTTGCAATTTGGTTTTCGTAAAGGCCTTGGAGCATGTGATGCCCTTCTTACAATTTATATATATATATATATATATATATATATATATATATATATATATATATATATATATATATATATATATATATATATATATATATATATATATATATATATTTAGGATTGCATTTGTGTCTACTTCTTTTCATGATATTGAAACTTGAAGTATTTAAAAAATTCCATGTTTTCGAATGAATGGACCTTTACTTGGTCCTGTCACACACA
>NC_090738.1:48584434-48649434 GCF_036898095.1 Palaemon carinicauda
TCATAGAGATCTTCTTCTATGTGTTTTACAATGATTCGGTCGGGTGCAAGTTCATCGTTAATCCAATCAATCAAAATATTAATGAGCTCCTTCAGTTTCGGGTCTTTCATATGACCTTGGTTCTATCATCGAACGTTCTTCATTATCGTCTGCAGAAATAGAGATAGAATAAGATAAAAATTACAATGTTAGGCATTTAAAGTTCTTAAAAAATGTATACATATATGTATCAACCTATCATTGTTATTGAAAACCGTAAGTTATTTACAAAAATGTAACAATTAATTTAAAAGTAAAGCAATAAAATTATACCATACCTAAATTATAGTCGTCAGGAGGAACATCCACAGAGAATGGGGATCCAGGGGAATCAATAGCATACTTGCCCTCTGTCTGCACTTCCTGCACTATCGAAATGAAAAAGATTCAAAGTAAAAATATATACCTTAAATAAAGTGTATAGCGCATGTGAAGTAGTATCAAAAATTTCAGAGACTAAAGTAACACTTCCATCATAAATAAATATGACAAATTCGTAGACAATTTGTATTTTTCCTAACTATACAAACCTTAGCTATTTAATAGGGGTATTACTTTCGGCGTAGCTGAAATGACGAGCCATTAAAATTTAACGAGGGTTTACTACCCACACCGCTAGTTAGTGGGGGGTAGGGGAGGGTAGCTTGCTAAACACCCCCCCCCCCCTCACATACACCTGTGCTTGAACTCACTTTGCTTGGAGGTAGGACTTCAAGGGGGATAGGGCTGGTGGGCAAGTTTGGTTGAATAGCTAATGTTTGTATAGTTAGGAAAAATACAAATTATCTACGAATTTGTCATTTGTTCCATAACTGGAATACAAACCATGCTATTTAATAGGGGTGACTCACCCATTAGGAAGGGTGGATGTCCCAGCCAGTTCTGGCTTTTTGGCTTTGCCCGGGGGCTCGTTATTTGTGTGTAAGCACCCAAGAAATAAGGAGTCCCTGCACCTCGCTAGAACCTTGCTACGCAAAGACTGCGGCCTACGCAAGCTGTGTGTGAAGGTATGAAGAAGTGTGACTCATCCTAGGAAGTTGTTCTGAAGTTCTTTAGATGGAAACTTGTAGACTAGGACTTTCCCAATACCACCTAGTCAGGGTATGGGGACGTAACAGTATTAACTTAATACTAGGAACACAAGGGAGCATGGTTTACCTGCAGTGGTTTGAGGTCAGCTATGCAGAGAACCCAGGATGCTGCTTTCCCCAAGAGAGGGGATGATGAAGAAAAGAACAAGGGCCAGTCAAACCTTTTCATTCATGCAGACTAAAAACCGGGTAACAATGCCCTCAACCTTCTGCTACTTGTCCAATAAGGAGCTTGAGGTTTTAAACCAACTGTTGTGCAGCCACCACAGGGCCGATAGAGAACGTATCGAGCCTCCTGTGGGTCACGTCTTGCAGGTAGTGGGCTGTGAACGTTGTTTGACGCTTCCACAGCCCCGCTTGAAGAACCTGCTTCACAGAGAAATTTCTTTTGAAGGCCAGGGACGTAGCTATGCCCCTGACATCATGTGCTCTAGGGCGACGTGACGGAGGAGGATCTGAATTCAAGGACAGATCAATGACCCTATGAATCCATGCAGAGATGGTGTTCTTGGTGACCCTCCTCTTAAGCCTTCCTGTGCTAACGAATAGTGCTGGCACATAAGGACGGACTGAAGCTGTTCTTTTGAGGTATAGCCTCAAACTCCTTACTGGGCATAGTAAGAGATGGTCTGGGTCATCTGTTACAGAACGGAGACTAGAAATCCGGAAGGAGTCGAATTGAGGATCCGCCACTCCAGGATTCTGAGTTTTAGCAATAAACTCAGGGACGAAGCTGAACGTTACCTCCCCCCATCCCCTTGAATGGGCAATGTCATACGAGAGACCATGAAGCTCGCTGACTCGCTTGGCCGAGGCCAAAGCTGACAGGAACACCGTCTTCCAGGTTAGGTGGCGATCTGATGCCTGGCGTAATGGTTCATAGGGAGGTCTCTTAAGAGACCTGAGAACTCGAACCACGTTCCAAGGGGGAGGTCTTACTTCCGACTGAGGGCAGGTAAGTTCATAACTACAGTAGGGTCCCGAATTATGCGAGAATTTGGTCGATTAATGACCTCGTGTAAATGGAAAATCGCGAATTTCGAATCACACAACTAACAGAAATAATTCCATTGTGGCCATGGCAACCAGCAATTTGCCTATTCAAATGTGTTTACTACCCATTTCCAATACTTTCTTTGTACTATACTGTATTTCTTTATATCAAATTGTTTTTGTAAATAAATAAAACATTTAATATACTTTAAAGTTCTAATAACTTGAAAAATGGTTAAAATTTCAACCAGGATAGGTGTAAACACCATATATTTCCCGTTATAACACAACCCAAAATACAGACAAATTTTAATGTTTGTCATATCTATTGTATAATACAACTGGTGAATAGCAAAACCATCACTCTATAGACTAGCTTGTTGTATGATTGAAAATCCAGAATTATCAAAATAAAGGCGATTTTATATCATGCGTTTCCTAAACACGCTAAAAAGCACAATAGAAAACGACAACCAATGTTTATTTACGTTTATCTCTGATCACAACGAAGAAACAGACGCATTTATACATCTGTGTTTTTGAATTGACAGCAATTTTACCAAGTATTGATTATATGTTGAATTTGTTATTACCAATGTTCTAATTATTTTTTATTAGAACTTTCAAATAAATGAAATGAATGCCATTTATGAAATGTTTTTCTTTATGATGTCGCCTGAAACGGAAACCTTCCATTTGTTTACGCTCCATCTTCGATCATAATAAACAAACGAATGTATTAAACACACATGATCTAAGTCATAACTAATGATATTACAAACATTTAGTAAACATTATGTTATTACAAATATTTTACTTACCGTATCCATATAAATTCCTAAATTCGTAGCAAAGCTGGAAATTTTTTTTTCCTTATGCGTTTAATCCACAATAGCAAACTGCCGCTAATGACAGAGTGATAACTTACGATAATTCTAAACTGTTACGAAAGATAATTGTCCTTTCCATATCCAAAATACTTTTCCTAACTTCAGTTATAAGTCAACTTGTACCCACCTCAATTATGGATCCATATGCAAAAAAGGTAAAAGAAGAAAGTACTAGGCCTATTTTTAAAGTCACCGAACAATTAGGTTACCGCTATAACGTTCGATGAGAGAGAGAGAGAGAGAGAGAGAGAGAGAGAGAGAGAGAGAGAGAGAGAGAGAGAGAGAGAGAGAGAGAGAGAGGGATGGTTTTAATGTACTAAACAATAAATATGATAGGTTATAACACATTGGTGTTTATGTAATATTAACTGTATAGATGGTTTGAATAAGTTAAGAAATGGTGTAAACAATTCTTTGTTATTGTATTCGCGCGGAAGCTAGACATCAGCTGATGTGATCACAGCCAAAAGTAAAACAAAAATAAGTTAGCAGTACTCGATTTTTAAAACACACCCGAAATTTAACAACATAAGTACATGTTTTATTATAGCGCAATTGACATTTAAAGAGTAAACATTTTCTGGAATAGAATGGTGTTTCCTAAAAAATAGTGGTTTGCGGACGAAATCGGTTACCGTATTTTAAGCTATGATTGAAATGGATGTATACACGGTATAATTTTTTCGTTTTGTATTTAATTGACACTTCAAGAAAACCAATTTTGGTTTCTTCATCTATTTGTAAGTACTGTATTGTATAACGAGAGAGAGAGAGAGAGAGAGAGAGAGAGAGAGAGAGAGAGAGAGAGAGAGAGAGAGAGAGATATTATGACGCAGAAGGTTACAGACCTAGAACAGGGGAGGATGAAGGTGGGGGGAGTGATGAGATAGGCTGGGTGGACTCGCAGGGGAGACGGTAGGAGACGGGGGAAGGGGGGATTTGGTTGCCAGTGGCTAAAAATAGATTCTGAAAGACGGTAAAGGGAAAAACGAATCCCATCGAATAAACAGAATAAGGAAAGGGAATAAGATCCAGAGGAATAATAGATATAATGGAATGAAAATGACTAGATGGTGTTAGTTGTGATAAGAATAATTTAGATATTTGAAATAAGAGTGTCTGAGGAGGTATAGAAGGAATTCGTGATAAATATAGAGGAATATCAAAGGATACAGTTAGTTTGCATTAAAGGGTTTGTTATCGTTTATCGGCAGTGAATAGCCTAAACTTCGGTAACGAGTCGTCAATATTTTGTCATATTTTAAACAGTATACATTTGATTTGCAAACATTGGTTTTGTAGAGTAGACGGTAAAATAAAATCTAGAGAGAGAGAGATTTCTGCCATCAAATCTCTCTCTCTCTCTCTCTCTCTCTAGATTTTATTTTACCGTCTACTCTACAAAATGACAAATTCGAAGATAATTTGTATTTTTCCTAACCATACAAACCTTAGCTATTTACAAAGGGTATTACTTTTAGCGTAGCTGAAATGGCGAGCCATTAGAATTTAACGAGGGTGTATTACCCCCGCGCTAGTTAGCGGGGGGGTAGGGGAGTGGTAGCTAGCTACCCCTCCTCCCCCTCACACACAGGTGAATACTCACTTTCACTTAGAGGTAGGACTTGTCTTGGGGGACAGGGCTGGCGGGCAAATATGTGTAAATAGCTAAGGTTTGTATGGTTAGGAAAAATACAAATTATCTTCGAATTTGTCATTTGTTCCGTAACCGAAATACAAACCACGCTATTTACAAAGGGTGACTTATCCCTTAGGAAGGGTGGAAAGTCCCCAGCCATACTGGCTTTGGCTTTACCCGGGGACTCAGAATCCGAGTGAGTCGCACTCGAGAAAAGGAGTCCCTGCACCTCACAAGTTCCTTGCACCGCAAGGAACCATGTGGCCTACGTAAGCTTGTGTGTGAAGGAAGAAGTGTGACCCGTCTTAGGCAGTTGACCTGGAGTTCCAGAAGGAACTCTGGGTTAGGACGTTCCCAATACCACCTCGTCAGGGTATGGGGGACGCGACAGTATTGACTCAATACTCGGAACACAAGGAAGCATGGTTTACCTGCAGAGGTTCGAGGTCAGCTATGCAGAGACCAGGATGCTGCTTCCCCGTAGAGGGGATGATGAAGAAAGAAGTAAGGGCCAGACATACTTCTTTCGTTCATGCAGACTAAAACCTGATAACAATGCCCTCAACCTTCTGCTACCTGTCCAAAAAGGAGCCTGAGGTTAGACCAGCTGTTGTGTAGCCACCACAGAGCGATAGAAAACGTATCGAGACTCCTGTGGGTCACGCCCTGCAGGAAGCGGGCTGCGAAGGTCATCAGACGCTTCCAGACTCCAGCTTGTAGCACCTGCGTCACAGAGTAGTATTACTCGAAGGCGAGGGACGTTGCGATGTATCCAACATCGTGCTGTAGGGCGACGTGACGGGGGAGGGTCTGAAGACAGGTCGAGATGAATGTCCTTGAGTCCGGGCTGAAGAGGTATACTGGTGACTCTCCCCCCATGTCCTCCTTGTGCTCCCAAATCGGCTGCAACTGAGGCCAAACTGCAGCTGTTCCCAGCGCTAACCTCTCGATTCCTGTACTGGCAAGAAAGAGAAGGTCTTGGGACATCAGACACAGAATGGAGACTCAAAATCTTGAATGAATCGGACCGAAGGGTCGGGACCCTCAGATTCTGAGTCTAGCCAACAACTCAGGAGCGAGCCTGAATGTTGCCTTCCCCTCTTCCTTAGAAAGGGGGGGAGTAGTAAGAGACCAAGAAGATTGCTTACACACTGGCCGTGGCCAGAGTGAGCAGAAGACCCAAGGCGGAATACAATCCGAGGCCTGTCGTAAAAGGGTCTTGAGAAGATCTCTTAAAGGACTAAAAGTCCGAGCCATGCTCCAAGTTGGAGGTCTTCCTCCGACTAGGGCAGGGACGATCGTAGCTTCGCATGAGCGAGAATAGATCCAGCGGGCAGGAAAAAGTTATTCCTTTAAGCCTGAAGGTCAGGGAAAGGCTGAGCGACAGGCTTCATTGCCAAGAGCGGAAAGGAGTTTCCTCCCGCCGAAAGGCAATAAGACCGTTATTGCTGGAGAAGAGGCCTCACGGGAAGAGGTATATCTCCCACGGCACCAACCACCTTAGACTCTTCACTTTGCCTGGGAGACCCCTGTGGATGACTATCGCAGATGACGCGACCTCCGTACCGCGACTGTAGCGGGTTGTCTCTTCTAGAGGAGGAAGCGTAGTGTCTCCAGGCATGAAGCCGAAGCGACGCCCCGGTTCGGGAGAGATGTCGCAGTGTGGTTGCTTGAGTAGCCTGCGCCGTGGGAGAAGCTCTCCCGGGAGTTCCGTCAGGGGAAGCAGAGGGTCCAGAAACCGTTCTGCGCATAGTCCCAGTGGAGCTCTCCCATTGAAAGGTTGACAGACAACCTGGTTTTGTTGAGACCCATTGTCCGCAGACAAAAAGGAGGGAAGACGCAGGCGTCGAAGTTGTCCCACCATCACCGGAATGCATCTTGCCAGAGTCTCGGGGTCTGAGACTGGGGGGAAAACTAGCGGAAGCTTGAGGTTCCAAGCTGTCGCGATCAGGTCCCCCAGATCAGCACTTGCTGGTTACCCAAGGTCAAAGACCCCTAGGTACACTCTCTCTATGAGGCTCTGCTTGGATAGTCTGAGAGAAACATTCCCCTGCCTGGAATGAGAGAGCCGATGGTGGAATTGAGAGAATCTCAATCATCCCGGTATCTCTACTGCAAGATGTGAAGGTGTGAAAATGCGTCCCCTGCTGGTTAGCATGAAGTCGACACGCAACGGGGCGACTTGGCAGGAGCGGTAGGACTGAAGAGGGGCCAGACTAAGGCCCTTAAGCCTGCCTGAATGATGGAGAGGTATCCTTCAGGTCTTGACCATAGGCCTGGACCGGAACATGCCCCCCCCCCTTTCCTTTGACGAGTCCGAGAACCGCATCAAGAATGTGGGGAAAGGACGAGAATATCCACTACCATCAAGAGGCTCCATAGGTCAACACCCATTGCAGGTTTAATAGTTCCGCTGGTCCCATAGGGCCAGGGAGTCCGGTTAAACATTGCCTGAAGCCACCGGAACTTGGATCGCCCCACATGGAACTTATCCTGAGGCGACCGTTCGGACTATAAACGGGTCAATGAGGAAAGAAGAACTAGGAAACGTTCCAAGGTAGGGCTGAAAACTCTGCTTGACTGAGAACAGGTACTGCGACTCTCCTCAGTCTTGCCACAGTCAACCGAAAGGAAGGCTCGGAGGATGTGGTAACAGAATCTGGCGTCCCCAGGTGGTCACCCATCCAAGTGCCGACGTTGCTTAACCTCGCTGGACGGACGAGAAGCGGGGTTTCCAACGTGGTAAGGCGGTTGACTCAATATCATGGCCAGATACTCCAGATGTTGAGGCAGAGGAAGAGAAGGCTCCAAGCAAAATACCATGAGCCCACACTCATGGTCAGCATTCGGAAGCTTTTCCCGGCGCTGAAGAAGGTCGAAACCCGAGCCTACCGGAGTTGACCAGCCCTCCAAACAGCAGAGGAGGCGGAAGTCTGCACCTGAGCGGCCAAGAGGAAGGCAGGGAGAGTTCTCTGGGGAAACAAACCTGCTATGCCACGGCGGGATAGCCACACTGCATCATAAGCAGGAATACTTGCAGTTTAGGCTGAATTCGACGAGCACCCTGGAAGATGGATGGAATGGAAACTGAAAGTACCCGTCCTTCCGATCCAGGGTTAAAGGAGTCCTGTCGCCTCGTTACCAGTCTGATCGATTCTGCTGGTCTACGCTGGCCGAAGTTTGTTCGACAAACTTGATCAGGGCTGAGAGGTCGACTATGGACATCCCCTCTCAGATCCTTCCTTACAAGAAAGGATCGACTGAGGGGGCCGGGGGTGAAGCCGTCGATGATCCTAAGGAAGACCTTCGCCTAAGGTATGGATCATTCTGCCCAACCGGGCAACTCTGCTGATGCTATGGCATAGAGGTTCAGAGACACTGAATTCGCTGACAGAGACGGCAGGCGCGATATCCTTGGCTACTCACAGAGATTGTGCGGGAATGGGCATCGGGAAGCTGTCATTCGGATGAGTAACCTTAAGCATCCTCCCAGCGAAAAAACCTGCAATCCTAGAGTTCGTGAACTCCTTTTAGGACTATGCCCCCCCGGGGGAGTCTCCCGTGCCATCTGTTCCTGACAGGAGGAAACTGCAATTGGACACCTTGTCCCAGTTGTCGTAGCCGATAACTTAGGCCGACGTGGTTGAAAGAAAAGGGAGCTGGAGCCCTGCAGAGTCTGGAAGAAAGCGCCTTGGAGGAGTGAAACCGGAAGTCGATTTACTCCGCACAGCAGATGTTTAAGTCTCTGTCCTTGGGCAAAGACAAAACTCTTCTCAAGGATGGAAGGGTGTCTGAGGTCGTTGACCTCCACAGATGAGACACCCGAAGGAAGCCTTCAGTCAGTGCGTCCAGATGGTAAAACATCGAGCTTGTCCGCAAGTAGATACTTAACGACGAAAGGCCAAGGTGCCTGAGCTCGAGAGGAGGAAAGTACCCTTGATCTTCCTGTAGCTTCCTTGAACCAAACCTCGGGCCGTAACCGAGGAGGGAAAGAACCTGGTAAGCTCCCAGAGGAAGAGGTAAGCAGTCACCCCTTGTCCGATGGAGAAATCTTCAACGGAAAGCCCCCCCGCCAAAAATCCTTCCAGGGCGGGAGAAGGAGAGAGTACTCGTGCAGGAGAGGGGACCCTCGAGACCGACCTCTTGGGAACCAACTTCGCCCTGGGGGAAGTCACCACGAAGTCCACTCCTCTCTTTCTCTTCAGCGTAGGAGAGACAGCCGCTGGTTTGTTACCCTGGCCGGTGAGTGCTGGTTTCATAACCCTCATTAACGCCCGTGCCAGCGGATCAAACCATGTCTGCTGCTCCAAGGACACAGAGTCCGAAATCCTCGCTAAGGTGAAAGGGATCGGGCGATCCTTTGGAGAGGACACGACGGTTCCTGCCTGAAAAGAAGGTGGGAAGAATGCTGTACTGACCTGTCTTCGTCCTGCACTACCAACCTGTGCTTGGATGGAGGTGATCCCGAGTGCCGCCTAGGAGCACGCGTCCCTGCTGCTACCACCGGCTGTGGAATTCGCCGCGAACTATGGTCGCGCGAGGGCGAACGGTCGCGCAAAGGCGAATGGTCGCGCGGGCGCACAGGCGAGTGGTCGCGCGGGCGCGCAGGCGAGCGGTCGCGAGGGCGCGCAGGCGAGCGATCGCGCGGGCGCGCAGGCGAGCGATCGCGCGGGCGCGCCGGCGAGCGATCGCGCGGGCGCGCAGTCGAGCGATCGCGCGGGCGCGCAGGCGAGCGGGCGCGCAGGGGAATGGGCGTGACGGCGAGGGATCGTGCTGCCGCGTAGGTGAAGAAGATCGCTGGCGGTAAGCGATGGCGAGCAGCATGTGTAGGTGAATGATCGCGTGATAGGGTGCGATGGTGATCAGCATCCGCAAGAGGGCGAGCGTTCAGGGTTGTGCGATGAGGAGCAGCATGCGTAAGCGGGCTATCGTGCAGGGTTGTGCGATGGCGAGCAGCATGCGCAGGTGAATGATCGCGTGAAAGGGTGCGATGGTGATCAGCATCTGCAGGAGGGCGATCGTTCAGGGTGGTGCGATGAGGAGCAGCATGCGTAAGCGGCCAATCGTTCAGGGTTGTGCGATGGCGAGCAGCATGCGCAGGTGAATGATCGCGTGAAAGGGTGCGATGGTGATCAGCATCTGCAGGAGGGCGATCGTTCAGGGTTGTGCGATGAGGAGCAGCATGCGTAAGCGGGCAATCGTTCAGGGTTGTGCGATGGCGAGCAGCATGCGCAGGTGAATGATCGCGTGAAAGGGTGCGATGGTGATCAGCATCTGCAGGAGGGCGATCGTTCAGGGTGGTGCGATGAGGAGCAGCATGCGTAAGCGGGCAATCGTTCAGGGTTGTGCGATGGCGAGCAGCATCTGCAGTTGAGGGTCGCGCGATGGCGGTCAGCATCTGCAGTTGAGGGTCGCGCGATGGCGGTCAGCATCTGCAGTTGAGGGTCGCGCGATGGCGGTCAGCATCTGCAGTTGAGGGTCGCGCGATGGCGGTCAGCATCTGCAGTTGAGGGTCGCGCGATGGCGGTCAGCATCTGCAGTTGAGGGTCGCGCGATGGCGATCAGCATCCGCAGTTGAGCTAGTAGCTGGCGAACCATGTTCCTTCAGAAGTGTTGGAGAACGTTGGCGTGCCAGCTGTAACACACGTGGGCGATCTGGAGATCGCTGGCGAGCTGATGATCGCTGACGAGCTGATGATCGCTGGCGAGCTGATGATCGCTGACGAGCTGATGATCGCTGACGAGCAGAAGGCTACGCGTGGAAGCCTGCGCAAAGAAGAAGAGTCCTTGACCCCGACCTGAACCGAAGTTCTAGATCGCGAGGGCGAACGTGGGCGCACAGGGCACGTAACAGGAACCACAGGGAAGATCATCTTGAAAGCGCTGACGAACAGGAGAGCGCTGACGAACAGAAGGGCGCGCAGGGAAACCCTGACACGCAAGGGAAGAACCCCCGTGGGGGCAACCCTTTGCCCCGAAGGGATCGTTGTCCGCCGGGAGACTGATGTCCGTCGGAAGACCGCTGTCCGTCGGGAAGACCGTTGTCCGTCGGGAAGACCGTTGCCCGTCGGAAGACGAGATTAGACTGCTGTCCATCTGCACCAAGACGGAAGATCGAGAAAAAGAAGTTGTAGGCTGCAAACGGAGATTCAAAAAGGCGCCTCAAGCACCCTTATAGGGAGATGAGAGGCCCTTACGACGAGGCGGACGGAGGGCCTTACGGCGAGGGAGGCCAACAGCAACAGCAACAGAAGAAACCTCCGAAGAGGAGTCTCTATGAGTGTACTCTCTCGCGAACGAAAGAGAAACACTTCGTGGAAGAGACTGGTCAGCCAGTGACCTAAGAGGGGCAATCCTCCGAAGAGGAGCTCCTGCAGTTGCCCAGCCCCTTGAGCGAAACTGCAGGTGCGACCGCTCAGCACCAAGAGCATAGTCGCACGAAAAAAAAGGCAAGAGAAGAACCCCCCAAAAGAGGAAAAGCTCAAGCCTGGACAGGAAAAAACTTCCCTCGGAAGGAAAGTTATCCGCCCAAGGAGGCAAGCCTCCTGACTGTTCTAAAATGAACTGGAGAGCTGTCCGTCGACACGGGAGTACTACCAGTAGAAGGAGACACGCCCCTGACGACAATACAAGGGGGGAGGCAGCAACAGCCGAATCCCCAGGACTCAACCAGACAGCTCACACCGTTGCTATATTACAGAAACGAACTAGATCGGTAACTGTAAAAAAATAAAACAAATAATATTAGTACACATTCATTCCCCCGGGAAGGCTCCGAAGAGGAATCCCGAGGAAAAGGAACAAGAATTACACAACAGGCACGTGCCCTCACAACCACTTACACTCGCGGAAGGAGAGCTGTAACCAAAACAGAATTATAACAATTATAATTATGTAACTATGTAATTATGTAATTTAAAAATGAATGAACACTAAAGAAAAAACGAAAACCCCGAAAGGAATCGTTCTACAAGCTGAAAAATTAACAACTACAATTAGATTCATAAACTAATTGAGACAAAATGTACGGCGTAGCAACCCCACCCACACGGGAAGGAAGCTACAAGGGCGTAGTAAAACATAGTAAAAGGGTGAACGACCTCAAGAGAGAGAGAGAGAGAAAGACCGAAGTCAAACTCGATCGCAACCCATAAAATTAGGCCGTGGTGGCCTAACTGCCGAGGCCTCCACGTAGATATCGTACACTACACACACACATCTGAAAAGGAAACTTACTTATTTCTATACTCAAATATATATACAAACATGAAAACATGTTTACATATATATTGAGTAAAAGAAAAGTAAGCGATTAAGTAAAGACAAAACAGACAATGGCTGCCAAGCGAGGACCAAGACAGAGACGTCTGTCACAGTCCGAGCCAAAAGTGAAAGTGAGTATTCACCTGTGTGTGAGGGGGAGGAGGGGTAGCTAGCTACCACTCCCCTACCCCCCCGCTAACTAGCGCGGGGGTAATACACCCTCGTTAAATTCTAATGGCTCGCCATTTCAGCTACGCTAAAAGTAATACCCTTTGTAAATAGCGTGGTTTGTATTTCGGTTACGGAACAAACCAATGTTTGCAACATGTATACTGTTTAAAATATGACAAAATATTGACGACTCGTTACCGAAGTTTAGGCTATTCACTGCCGATAAACGAACCCAGTCTACTCGTGAAAACCTTGAACGCCCAGAGGGAAAAATAAGGCTTTTAAATATACTGTACTAAACAAAAATAATGCTTTAATATACCATCATTAACACTACCATTACAATTATCGTAAGGTTGGAGAAAGATATGCCGAGAACGTAACCACATTTCTGTTTACATTTTGTCAGCTGGACTCGCACAGTTAACAGTTGATTTCATTGTTGATGTGGAATTTTATCCTTAAATAGGCTATTCATTATGAAATTATGTTAATGAAATGTAATGTTGATATTGTTTTGTAACATTTATTATAAATCACAGTATTTAGGGCTACCAATATACTTAAAAAGACAATAGATTTGATACATTTTGTAGTGCTTGACTCGCGAACTTTGAACAGCCTCGCAGATACAGAAAATTTATTTTTGAAAAATAGCGATCGCGGAAAAGGGGAATCGTGTAATTCGAACACGCTTAATTCGGGACCCTACTGTACGTATGAGTAGAGAAAGTTCTAGCGATGAAGAAATGTCCATTCCTTTAAGCCTGAAAGCTAGACTTAAGGCTGAGCGATAGCCTTTCACTGCCAAGACTGAAAGGCGCATTTCTTCCCACAAATACACGAGGAACTCCGCTATTGTTGGAATAGTGGCATCGAGTGGAGAGATACCCCTTCCACGACACCAACAACAGAAAACTTTCCACTTTGCCTGGTAGACTGCTGCAGATGACTTTCGCAGGTGTCCAGACATCCTGACAGCAACTTGTTGCGAAAATCCTCTCTCAAAGAGGAGATGCTGGATAGTCTCACGGCGTGAAGTCGTAGTGAAGCTACGGCTTTGTGGAAGATGTTGGCATGTGGTTGTTTGAGCAGATTGTGTCGTGGAGGGAGTTCTCTTGGTAGCTCCGTTAGGAGTTGCAGAAGGTCCGGGAACCATTCCGCGTGATTCCATAGCGGAGCTATGAGGGTCATTGAAAGATGGACCGATGTTCTGGTCTTGTTGAGCACCCTCCTCATCAGACAGAACGGGGGAAAGGCGTAAACGTCGATGTTGTCCCACCGTTGTTGGAAAGCATCTTGCCAGAGAGCCTTGGGGTCTGGGACTGGGGAGCAGTACAGCGGGAGCCTGAAGTTCAGGGTCGTTGCGAAAAGATCCACAGTCGGAGAACCCGAAAGTCAGGACTTTGTTGGCTACTTGATGATCCAAAGACCACTCGGTACTCACTATCTGAGACGCTCTGCTCAGATTGTCGGCGAGCACATTCCTTTTGCCTGGAATGAAGCGTGCTAATAGTGGTATCGAGTGGATTTCGGCCCATCTCAGTATCTCTACTGCTAGATGGGATAGCTGCTGTGAAAAAGTACCTCCTTGTTTGTTGATGTAGGCCACTACAGTGGTGTTGTCACTCATCACCACAACAGAGTGACTTGCCAGGTACTGTTGGAACTGCTGAAGGGCCAGGAAGACGGCCTTCATCTCTAGGAGATTTATATGGAGATACTTTTCTGACTCTGACCACAGGCCTGAGGTCCTGTGGTGCAGCACGTGGGGCCCCCACCCTTTCTTTGAAGCGTCCAAAAACAGCATCAAATCTGGGGGGGAGGACAAGAAGATCCACTCCTTTTCATAGGTTCTCGTCTGCCACCCACCACTGGAGGTCCGTCAGTTCCGCAGGTCCCATAGGGATCTGGACATCCGGGGAATTGTAACCTTGATTCCACCAGGACTTGAGTCACCACTGTAGGGATCTCATCCTGAGGCGACCGTTGGGAACTAGACGAGCCAGCGATGAAAGATGACCGAGGAGACGTAACCACGATTGGGCTGGAAGTTCTTCTCGTCTGAGAAAAGGACTTGCGACCTTCCTCAGCCTTGCTATCCTGTCATCTGATGGGAAGGCTTTGTGTAGATTGGTGTCTATAATCATGCCTAGATATACCAGTCTTTGAGTGGGAAGCAGTGAGGATTTCTCGAGATTTACCATGATACCCAGATCTTGGCAAAGTCTCAGAAGTTTGTCCCGGTGTTGAAGAAGGGATGACACCGAGTCTGCTAGGATTAACCAGTCGTCCAGATAACGGAGGAGACGGATGCCATTCCTGTGTGGCTATGAAGATATTAGGGTGAACACTGGTGAAAACCTGTGGTGCTGTGGAGAGACTGAAGCATAGCACCTTGAACTGGTACTTTTTGTTGTCTAGGCTGAATCTTAAGTACTTCCTTGAAGACAGATGGACTGGGATCTAGAAGTACGCGTCCTTTAGGTCCAGTGTACACATGAAGTCTTGCGGTCTCACTGCTAGTCTGACCGTGTCTGCCGTCTCCATGCTGAACGGAGTTTGTTTGACAAACTTGTTCAGAGCTGAGAAGTCGATGACTGGTCTCCAGCCTCCAGACGAGTTCTTTATAAGAAAGAGTCGACTGAAGAAGCCTGGAGACTCGTCGAGGACCTCTTGGAGAGCGCCCTTCTTCAACAGGGTCTGGACTTCTGCCCGAAGGGTTTGCCCCCTTGCCGATCCCATGTCAAGGGAGCTCAATGACACTGGATTCGTCGTCAGGGGAGGTAGAGATGTTGTGACAGGACGCGATATCCCTGACTGATTACGGAAATCATCCAGGAATCGGCCCCGAGTTGCTCCCACCTGTCTGAGCAACTTTATAGGCATCCCCCCACTGGTGGACATGCAAGGGGACTGCCAATCCTAGCGTTTGCGGCCTCGGCTGCTCCCTCTAGGATTCTTGCCTCCCCTGGAGGAATTTTTGCCTTTCCTATCCTTGACAGGAAAGGGCTTAGACACCTCGGTCTTCGCTGCTGTCGTTGGTTTAGCGGTCTTGGATGAACGGGACTGCAGGGGGGGCTGGAGGCTTATAGGGCTTAGATGTTAAAGCCCTATGAAGAAGCGAGTCTTGATGAGACTTCCTCCACCTCTCAGCGGCCTGTTCCACATCCTTAGGCTCAAACAGAATGGATCCTTCTAAAGAAGAATGTCTGAGCCTATTGATCTCGGTGCTAGGGACCTTCTGATGGAATCTCTCAGCCACCGCGTCCCGACGTTTCAGGATGGTGTTTGCCCACAAGTTCGAGAATTGGTGGGCCAGAAACTCGATGGTGCGAGTGCCTGAGAGAAGGAACGTCTCCATAGCTTTCCTGGTATGTTCTTTGGAGAAATCCTCAGAGCGCATCAGGATACCTAAGGTCCCTAACCAGATGTCGAGCCACGAAGTGGCTTGCATAGCACACTTCACAACCTCCTCCTGATTAAGGATCTCGGTTGCCGAGAACGAGACCTGCCAGTTGGAGAGTCTCTCAAGAGGGACTCCCCTGGTAAGCTCTTCTAACGATTGGTGGAGAGAAAGAGCTAAACAAGGCTCCTCCAAGATCTCAAAGTACCTCCTCTGCTATATGCGAGGAGGTGGAAGGAGCTTGTTGGTGGCACTGGAACGGTTGGAGGAGGACATCTCGGAGAGCTGTACAGCGATCTTGTCTCTGGTACTCTTAACCCCCTGAGACCAGGGCAGAGCTGCACTGGCCTTAGAGGGTTTCTGAGTACCGAATACACAGTCCAAGAGCGTGTCCTTGCCCTCTCGAGGAGGGATCTCTGGGTCGGAAAACCCATTGAGAGCCCTCATTAGAGTCAGAACTTGCCAAAACGCATGTTCTGACTCTTGCTGTTCTCCTCCTGATGTTGGACTTGCAGCGAAGTCTCCTGTCCCCAAAGGCTCTTCTTGGGGAGAGTCGCGGACGTTCTCCGAGTGGCTAGTTGGCTCCGTCCTGGTTCTTGTAGAGGACTTTGGCAATGTCTTGGAGTCCTTAGATTCCTTCCTGGGAAGGATGTAGGACTCTAACATTAAAGATGGTAAGTTCCTTCTAGCCCCCACTTGAGAAGACATCTCAGCGTGAGGAGAGGCTTCCTTCATTAGTGCGATGGAGGAAAGTCTCACCTCACGTGATTCCCCTGAGGACGGGAAGTCCTCGTCTGACAGGGAAGGAGAGATAGTCTGGGGGAAAGAAGGAACCTGCCTCGAAGTTACCGCGTCCGGAACTCCTCTTTTTCTCTTCAAAGGGGTAGAGACAGCCAAGAATCTGTGACCTAATTCAGAGAAAACATGCTTGAACGCCTGTGTCACTGCTCTGATTAGTGCACCGAACCAAGGCTGTTGGCTGATAGACGCGCTGTCAGACACCCCCTTTGAAGGGACAGGGATAGAAGGATCCCTGGGAGGAGTTTTCATAGGTGGGTTTGCCTGGAAAGGCTTAGCGATCCTGGACCCCTCTGGATGTTTCCCTTCCGCCACAATACGCGCTGTTATGCATTTGCAGGGAGGGGAATGAGGTGATGGCGACCTTGCCGTGCATTGTTCAGCAGTCTCGCGCGCGGGAGGACATTGATGCTCGCGCGATGGAGAATACCAGGAATCGCGAGATGGAAAATAACAGGAATCGCGCGCAGGAGACTGCAGGGGGGCGCGTGGGACTGATGGCGCACAGGAGTGCGCGCGTAAAACTGTTGGCGTGCGCGCGCGGGAGAATATTCGCGCGCGTGTGGGTGAGCAGGATCAGGGCATTGAGTGCGCGGGCGAGCTTGCGTGTCCCTGAAGAAGTCGTAGGGCGAGCGCGCGCAGAAGAGATACCCCTGGCGCACGGGCGCGCAGTTGAAGCCTGTGCTGCTCGTGGGCGCGCGTCTTGTGGGCGTGCGTCTGAATGATGGCGCGCAACTGAAGGAGAGGATGGGCGAGGGCGCGCGGGGCACGCACGCAGATCCTCATGGATGCGTGCAGGTGAATGCGCGTGTCTACGCGATGGCGCGTTGGCGAGCGCTGGCGCGTGGGAGAAGTCAACTTAGACTTCCCAACAGCGCCCAAATCAGAAGATCGTGGGCGCAGGAGAGATGACTGCTGGGCGTGGGCGCTGGCGCGCGGGCGAGCGCTGGCGCGCAGGAGATCATTGGCGCGTAGGAGAGTGCTGGCGTACAGGAGAGCGCTGGCGCGTAGGAGAGCGCTGGCGCGCAGGAGAGCACTAGCGCGCAGAGGAGCGCTGACGCGCAGGTGAGGGTTGGCACGCAGCTGGGCGTGGGCGAGTATCTGTTTGCTCAGGCAAAGCCTGGCGCGCAGGAGAATGTGGGCGCCTATGCTCAAGTGCATAGCGTATGGGAAGTAAGCGCGCGTTGGTGCATACGCCCTTGATGCCCTGTATAAGGGTTAGATGACGAGGCCTGACGAGTGGAGGTCAGGTTTCGTTGGCGCGTAGCGCGCATCAGCATCCAGGAAAGGCGACGGCAGGTCGGCAGGTCTGACGGGTGGAAGGTCAACGTGTTCTTTGAAAGGACGACCTTCCACCGAAAGGGATCGCGACAGTAGGTGATCGATGACGAGGCTCCTCTGCAAGTGACTGCAACGAAGATGTAGAACCAAAGAGGCGTCTCCTCACCGCAGGTGAAGGAATGCTTCTCTGGCGAAGAGGAAGGCGAGCCTTGCGACGAATACGCCCTCTGGGGGCCATTGGATCAGCAAGCTGACCTTCTGCAGTCCTCCGAAGAGGAGTCTCTGTAAGTGAACTCCCCCGAGGGGAAGAAACACTAGCAGGAGAGACGGGAGAAACTAAGCCATCAGCTACAGTAGGGTTTGAAGAGGCAGAGGTGATGGGTGATACCGTATTGGATACCTCTGACACCACAACGTCGACAATCGACAGAGGATCAACTTCTGCCGGAGGCGGCGATTGCTTGACAGCGGCACCCAATCGGATGTAGTCAAGTAAGACTTCCTTGGAGGGCGAACCCTCGAGCCCCAAGGAAGACCAAAGCTGAAATATGACAAATTCGAAGATAATTTGTATTTTTCCTAACCATACAAACCTTAGCTATTTACAGAGGGTTTACCTTTTAGCGCAGCTGAAATGACGAGCCAATAGTTTTAACGAGGGTTAATTACCCCCGCGCTAGTTAGCGGGGGGT
The DNA here is from genome assembly GCF_036898095.1 of Palaemon carinicauda. Taxonomy (NCBI): domain Eukaryota; kingdom Metazoa; phylum Arthropoda; class Malacostraca; order Decapoda; family Palaemonidae; genus Palaemon; species Palaemon carinicauda. The sequence goes on from NC_090738.1 coordinate 48,602,698, forward strand.
GGGGAAGGGTAGCTTGCTACCCCTCCCCCCTCCACACACCGGTGACTTGCTTCACTTCACTTAGAGGTAGGACTTGACTTGGGGGTCAGGGATGGCGGGCTCATATGTGTAAATAGCTAAGGTTTGTATGGTTAGGAAAAATACAAATTATCTTCGAATTTGCCATTTGTTCCGTAACCGAAATACAAACCACGCTATTTACTGAGGGTGACTTACCCCTTAGGAAGGGTGGAAAGTCCCCAGCCTTACTGACTTCGGCTTGCCCGGGGGCTCGATCCCTCAGTGAGCAGCACTAGAGAGAGGGAGCCCCTGTACCTCACAAGTTCCTAGCATCTGCTAGGAACGAGTGGCCTACATAAGCAGTGTGAGGAGGAGAGTGTGACTCGTCCTATGAAGTTGACCTTGAGACCTTCAGATAGGAATTCTAGGATAGGACGTTCCCCATACCACCTCGTCAGGGTATGGGAGACGCAACAGTATTAAGCTTAATACTAGGAGCACAAAGAAGCATGGGTTACCTGCAGAGGTCGAGGTCAGCTATGCGAGGACCAGGATGCTGCTTCCCCAAGAGAGGGGAGAATGAAGAAAGAAGTAAGGGTCAGACATACTCTTTCATTCACGCAGACTAAGACCGGGTAACAACGCCCTCAACCTACTGCTACTTGTCCAAAAAGGAGCCTGAGGTTAGACCAGCTGTTGTGCAGCCACCACAGGGCCGATAGAAAACGTATCGAGGCTCCTGTGGGTCACGTCTTGCAGGTAGTGGGCTGTGAAGGTCGTCTGACGCTTCCAGACCCCAGCTTGAAGTACCTGCGTCACAGAGAAGTTTCTCTTGAAGGCCAGGGATGTAGCAATACCCCTGACATCGTGGGCCCGAGGGCGACGTGACGGAGGAGGGTCAGGATTCAGGGCAAGGTGGATAACCCTTCGAATCCAAGCTGAGATGGTGTTCCTGGTGACCCTCCTCTTTGTCCTGCCTGTGCTCACAAACAAAGCTCGCACATGAGGACGGACTGCAGCCGTTCTCTTCAAGTAGTGCCTCAGACACCTCACTGGACATAGTAGCAGCTGGTCTGGGTCGTTTGTTACAGAACGGAGACTCGCGATCCTGAAAGAGTCGAACCGAGGATCCGGCACTCCAGGATTCTGAGTCTTGGCCACAAACTCAGGGACGAACCTGAACGTTACCTCCCCCCATCCCCTTGAATGGGCATGTCGTACGAGAGACCATGAAGTTCACTAACTCGCTTGGCCGAAGCCAAGGCGAGTAGGAAAGCCGTCTTCCAAGACAGGTGGCGATCGGAGGCCTGGCGTAATGGCTCGAAGGGAGGTCTCTTAAGAGACCTGAGGACTCGAACTACGTTCCAAGGAGGGGGTCTCACTTCCGACTGGGGGCAGGTAAGCTCATAGCTACATATGAGTAAAGAGAGTTCTAGCGATGAAGAAATATCCACGCCCTTCAATCTGAAGGCCAAGCTTAAGGCTGAGCGATAGCCTTTCACTGCCGAGACAGAAAGGCGCAATTCTTCTCGCAGATACACGAGGAAGTCCGCTATTGATGGAATAGTGACATCGAGTGGAGAGATACCCCTTCCACGACACCAACCACAAAAGACTCTCCACTTCGCTTGGTAGACTCCCTCAGAGGACCTTCACAGGTGCCGAGACATTCTCTCCGCAACCTGTTGCGAAAAGCCTCTCTCCGCGAGGAGACGCTGGATAGTCTCCAGGCGTGAAGCCGAAGCGAGGCTACGGCCCTGTGAGGGACGCCGGAGTGGGGTTGTCTGAGAAGCTCGTGTCGTGGAGGAAGCTCCCTTGGGAGTTCCGTCAGGAGTTGCAGAAGGTCCGGAAACCATTCCGCGTGATGCCATAGCGGAGCTACTAGAGTCATGGAACAGTCTGGTCCTGTTGAGCACCCTTCTCATCAGACAGAATGGTGGGAAGGCGTACACGTCGATGTTGTCCCACCGTTGCTGGAAAGCATCTTGCCAGAGTGCCTTGGGGTCCGGGACTGGTGAGCAGTACAGGGGCAGCTTGAAGTTCAAGGCTGTCGCGAACAAGTCCACAGTCGGGGAACCCCACAAAGTCAGGACTTTGTTGGCTATCTGAGGATCCAAAGACCACTCGGTACTCACTATCTGCGAAGCCCTGCTCAGACTGTCAGCGAGCACATTCCTCTTGCCAGGAATGAAGCGAGCTGATAGTGTTATCGAGTGGGTTTCGGTCCACCTCAGAGTCTCTACTGCAAGATGGGATAGCTGTTGCGAAAAAGTACCTCCCTGCTTGTTGATATAAGCCACTACCGTGGTGTTGTCGCTCATCACCACCACGGAGTGACCCGCCAGGGACCGTTGGAACTGCCGAAGAGCCAGAAAGACGGCCTTCAATTCTAGCAAGTTGATGTGTAGGCACTTTTCTGATTCTGATCAAAGGCCTGAGGCCCTCTGGTTCAGAACGTGCGCCCCCCACCCTTCTTTTGACGCGTCCGAAAACAGAGTCAATTCCGGGGGGAGGACGAGAAGACTCACTCCCTTCCGCAGGTTCTCGTCGGCCAGCCACCACCGCAAGTCCGTCTGTTCCAGAGACCCCATTGGGATCAGAATGTCCGGGGAATCGGATCCTTGATTCCACCGGGACTTGAGCCGCCATTGAAGGGATCTCATCCTGAGGCGGCTGTTTGGAACCAGACGGGCCAGGGAGGATAGGTGGCCTAAGAGATGCAACCACGATTGGGCGGGGAGTTCTTTTCGCCTGAGGAAGGGTTCCGCCACCCTCCTCAGCCTTGCTATCCGGTCGTCTGATGGAAAGGCTTTGTGGAGATTGGTGTCTATTAGCATGCCTAGATAAACCAGTCGTTGGGACGGCTGCAGAGAGGACTTCTCGAGGTTTACCACGATCCCCAGATCCTGGCAAAGATCCAGAAGCCTGTCTCGGTGCCGAAGAAGGGTCGACTCCGAGTCTGCTAGGATCAGCCAATCGTCCAGGTAACGAAGGAGACGAATGCCGTTCCTGTGCGCCCAAGATGAAATCAGGGTGAACACTCTGGTGAACACCTGAGGAGCTGTGGAGAGACCGAAACACAGCACCTTGAACTGGTAGATCTTGTTGTCTAGGCAGAATCTCAGGTACTTCCTGGAAGACGGAAGGATTGGGATCTGGAAGTACGCGTCCTTTAGATCCAGTGTACACATGAAGTCTTGTGGTCTCACCGCAAGTCTGACCGTGTCTGCTGTCTCCATGCTGAACCGGGTTTGTTTGACAAACCTGTTCAGAGCTGAGAGATCGATGACGGGTCTCCAGCCTCCAGTAGCCTTCTTTACAAGAAAGAGTCGACTGAAGAAGCCTGGGGAGCCATCGACGACCTCCTGGAGAGCACCCTTCTCGAGCATGGTCTCGACTTCGGCCTGAAGGGCCAGCCCCTTTGCCGATCCCGTGGCATAGGAGCTCAACGACACTGGATTCGCTGTCAGGGGAGGTTGAGATGTTGTGAACGGGACGCGATAACCTTGGCCGATCACTGAGACCGTCCAAGCATCGGCCCCGTGTTGCTGCCACCTGCAGACGCAACGCTGAAGGCATCCCCCCACACGTGGACATGCAGGGGGACTGCCACCCCTAGGGCTTGCGGCCGCGGCCGCCACCCCTAGGAGTCTTGCCTCCCCTGGAGGACTTACCGCCCCTCTTGACCTTGGCTGGAAAGGGCTGGGGCTTAGACACCACTTTCTTAGCTGCCGGTGCCTGTTTGGGAGCCTTACGAGGCTGTTGCTGCTGTTGTGGCGGGGCTGGAGGCTTATAGGGCCGAGTTGTAAGGGCCCTGTGGAGGAGGGAGTCCGTGCTGGATTTCCTCCACCTCTCAGCCGTTCGCTCCATGTCTTGAGGCTCAAACAGGCTCTCCCCCAGAAGGGAAGCATGTCGGAGCCTACACACATCTACGGCGGGGACCTTCGGATGGAATCTCTCGGACACAGTATCGCGACGCTTCAACACCGAGTTGGCCCACAGGGTGGTAACCTGGTGCGCCAAAAACTCGATGGAGCGGGTGCCCGAGAGCAAGAAGGTCTCTAGGGCCTTCCTATTGGTCTCCTTGGACAAGTCCTCCGATCGCAATAGGATGCCCAGAGATCCTAGCCAGAAGTCCAGCCACGAAGTGGCCTGCATGGCACACTTAGCGACCTTCTCGTGGTTAAGGATCTCTGCCGCCGAGAACGACACCTGCCGGGCAGAGAGTTTCTCAAGGGGAACTCCCTTCGCCAGCTCCTCCACAGAGTGATGGAGAGGAAGAGCGAGGTTGTGCTCACCCAGGATCTCGAAATACCTCCTCTGCTGGAGGCGAGGAGGAGGGATGAGCTTGTTCCCGGCAGTGGAACGACTGGAGGAGGCAAGAAGTGCGAGCTGAGCGTTGGCCCTAGCCCTGGCACTCTTCAGCCCCCGAGACCAGGGCAGAGCTGCACTGGTCTTAGGGGCCTTCCGAACGTCAAACACTTCATCCAGAATCGTGTCTTTGCCTTCACGGGGGGCGATGACTGGATCCGTAAGCCTGTTAAGTTGCCTTATCAGGCTTAGGACCTGCCAGAAGGCATGTTCGGATTCTTGCTGTTCTCCTCCCTGCGGGCTGGCAGCTAAGTCTCCTGCCCCAGGAATCTCTTCCTGGGGTGATACGTGGACATTCCCCTGGGCAGTCGTGGGTTCCTGACGAATCCTTGCAGAGGATTTAGGGACGGTCTTGGAATCCTTGGATTCCCTCCTGGGAGGGATACAGGATCCCAACAACGAGGTTCGAGGGGCCCCTTCCTCACGAGACGATTCTCCTGCCTGAAGCGAAGTCTCCCCCCCTGGTGCCGAGGGGAAGACTACCGCCCCACTGGACTCGCCTGAGGACGGAAAGGCCTCGTCCAGGGGAGAAGGAGAGAGTACTCGTGCAGGAGAAGGGACCTTCGCGACCGACCTCTTGGGAACCAACTTCGCCCTGGGGGAAGTCACCACGAAGTCCACTCCTCTCTTTCTCTTCAGCGTAGGAGAGACAGCCGTTGGTTTGTTACCCTGGCCGGCGAGTGCTGGTTTCATAACCCTCACTAACGCCCGTGCCAGCGGACCAAACCAAGTCTGCTGCTCCAAGGACACAGAGTCCGAAATCCTCGCTAAAGGGAAAGGGATCGGGCGATCCTTTGGAGTGGACGCGACGGTACTTGCCTGAAAAGAAGGTGGGGAAGAATGCTGTACTAACCTCTCCTCGTCCTGCACTACCAACCTGTGTTTGGATGGAGGTGATCCCGAGTGCCGTCTAGGAGCACGCGTTCCTGCTGCTACCACCGGCTGCGGAATTCGCCGCGAACGATGGTCGCGTGAGGGCGAATGGTCTCGCGAAGGCGAATGGTCACGCGGGAGCGTGGGTGAGCGATCGCGCGGGCGCACAGGCGAGCGGTCGCGCGGGCGCGCAGGCGAGCGGGCGCGCGGGCGCGCAGGCGAGCGGGCACGCAGGCGAGCGGTCGCGCGGGCGCGCAGGCGAACGGTCGCGCGGGCGCGCAGGCGAGTGGGCGCGAGGGTGGGCAGGTAAATTAACGCGTGTCCGAGGCGACGAACGCAAGCGTTGGCGCGACGGCGAGGGAACGCGCTGCCGCGTAGGTGAGGAAGATCGCTGGCGATGTAGATCCACAGGCGATCGATGACGAGCTGGTGAGTGCAGTCGCTCAAGTTGGCGATGGCGCGATGTGGCATGTCGATGCACTGGCGTGCGATGGTGAGCAGCATGCGCAGGTGAATGACCGCATAATGGAAAGCGATGGCGAGCAGCATGCGCAGGTGAATGATCGCGTGATGGGGTGCGATGGTGATCAGCATCCGCAGGAGGGCGATCGTTCAGGGTTGTGCGATGAGGAGCAGCATGCGTAAGCGGGCGATCGTGCAGGGGCGAGCGATGGCGAGCAGCATGCGCAGGAGGGCGATCGTGCAATGGCGAGCGATGGCGAGCAGCATGCGCAGGCGGGCAATCGCGCGATGGCGAGCAGCATGCGCAGGCGGGCAATCGCGCGATGGCGAGCAGCATGCGCAGGCGGGCAATCGCGCGATGGCGAGCAGCATGCGCAGGCGGGCGATCGCGAGCTAGAAGCTGGCGAACCATGTTCCTTCAGGAGCGTTGGAGAACGTTGGCGCGCTAGCTGTCGCTGTTGAATAGGCGATACTAAGATCGCCTGTGCGCACTGGCAAGCAGGTGAACGCTGTCGAGGAGGTAATCGCTGGCGCGTAGGTGATCGCTGGCGAGCTGGAGATCGCTGGCGAGCAGAAGGTCGACGCGTGTCATGTGAAAGGACAGGTGGCGCGGCGCGTTCACGAGCAGGAACTGGGAGATCGCTGGCGTGTTGGCGAACATGTGTTTTTGACACACGCGCAGCAGGATGTTGCGTAGCCACAGGACCAGGCAGATGGTGAGCAGGGAGTTCAGCAGGAACTAAAGGGTGGTCAGAGACCGCAGGGCGATGGTCCTCAAATGAGCGCTGACGCTCGGAAGAGAGCTGACGAGCAGGAGAGCGCTGGCGAGGGGGGCGAACATCAGGAGAGAGCCGACGAGCAGGTGAGCATCGGCGAGCAGGAGAGTCTTGGCGAGCAGGAGAGCGCTGAAGATCAGGAGAGCGCTGGCGAGCAGGAGAGCGCTTGTGCGCTAGCACTGCTCGCGTAAGGGAAGGATCCCTTAGCCCCGAAGGGACCGTTGCCCATTGGGTGACGAGTTCTCCAGAAGGCGAAGATCTGGCAGGAGATGGTGAGCGGTCTGCAGAGAGGTTCAAGGAGGGCGGAGCTGTAGGTTGAGGCTGACGAGGAGAGTCCCCCCCAGAGGATGAAGACCCAAAAAGGCGCCTCTTAGTCCCCCTGTAAGGGGAAGGGAGGCCCTTGTGGCGTAGCGGACGGTGAGCCTTACGGCGGAGGCGGCCTCGGGGGAGATCGTCGGGACCATCGGTCCTCCGAAGGGGAGTCTCCGTTAAAGCACTTCCCTCAGAAGGAAGCTGAGCAGCAGCCGAGACCGAAGGACTCACTTCCCCCTTCAAAGGATGTACGGAAGGAGGAGGAGAGCCTTTAGCACCATCACCCGCAACAGCACCTGCGGCGGAAGGCCCAGCCACGTCGGAGGCCTCTGTCACCACGACGTCGACAATAGACAGAGGGTCTACCTCTGCTACCACCGGCGACTGCTTAACAGCGGCCCTCAACGAGACAAGGTCAATAAGAGCGACCCTGGAGGGCAAGCCCTTAAGCCCCAGGGACGACCAAATCTGTAAAAGATCATCACTGGATAAGGCATTATCAATAACCTCCCCCGGAGGAGGAGGGGGAACCGCCTCGCTATGGGAGGCGACACCCTCTCCCCCCACCGAAGGTCGGGAAACAGAACAAGGGCCTGCGCTCCCACTCGGCCGACTCTCCTTAGGGGGCGGACGAGGGGGAGCTTCGGAGGAGGTTTGGGCGGCGGAAGAAGAGTCCCGAGAACCTTCCTCCTTCAAGGCTAACCCCGGAGGAGAACGGTCTCTCTTGGACTTCTTCTTACGCCGACGGCCAAACCTCTCCCACTGGGAGGCAGACCACTCCCTGCACTCACGGCACATGTTCTCCTGGTCACACCGTCGGCCCCGACATTGAGGGCAGAGGGTGTGCGGATCCGTATTTACGTCCGACATGAAAGTCCCACAAGGACGACCGGCAACTCCAGGGCATGTACGCATTGTAAAGAAATAACTGAAGGTCAACTTCCAACCAACACACACGCTGAAAAGAAAAAGCAGAAAATTAAAGGCTGTCACGAGGGCGATGAGCAAGCACGTCTGATCACCGCCGATCCAAAAGTGAAGTGAAGCAAGTCACCGGTGTGTGGAGGGGGGAGGGGTAGCAAGCTACCCTTCCCCACCCCCCGCTAACTAGCGCGGGGGTAATTAACCCTCGTTAAAACTATTGGCTCGTCATTTCAGCTGCGCTAAAAGGTAAACCCTCAGTAAATAGCGTGGTTTGTATTTCGGTTACGGAACAAAAAGGGATTAGTGACAAATCCTACCCCAGGGGGAGAGGTGGATGCTTTGGTGTCTTGCGAGGCTGCTGCTGCGGTTGCTGCGGAGCTGGAGGCTTATAGGGCCGAGATGTAAGGGCCCTTTGGAGGAGGGAGTCCAGGCTCGACTGCCTCCACCTCTCAGCTGTGTGTTCCATGTCCTGTGGCTCGAACAGATTCCCCCCAAGGAGGGAAGCGTGCCTGAGCCTGCAGACATCCACGGCGGGGACCTTCAGGTGAATCTTCTCGGTCACCGCGTCATGTCGCTTCAACACTGAGTTGGCCCAAAGGTTAGTAACCTGATGTGCCAGGAACTCGATGGAGCAAGTGCCCGAGAGGAGGAAGGTCTCCAGGGCCTTCCTATTGGTCTCCTTAGACAGATCCTCGGAGCGCAATAGGATGCCCAGAGAACCTAGCCAGATATCCAGCCACAAGTGGCCTGCATGGCGCACTTCGCGACCTTCTCATGGCTCAGGATCTCCGACGCCGAGAACGTCACCTGCCGGGCGGAGAGCTTCTCAAGGGGAACTCCCCTAGCAAGCTCTTCTACCGAATGATGGAGGGGAAGAGCGAGGCTAGACTCCCCCATGATCTGGAAGTACCTCCTCTGCTGGAGACGAGGAGGTGGGAGGAGTTTGTTCCCGGCAGAGGAACGACTGGAGGAGGCGAGACCCGCGAGTTGAGCATTGACCCTGGCTCTGGCACTCTTTAGCCCCTGGGACCAGGGCAAAGCCGCGCTGGCCTTGGGGGGCTTCTGAGTACCGTACACCTGATCCAGGACCGTGGGACCGTGTCCTTGCCTTCCCGGGGAGCGATCACGGGATCCATGAACCCGTTGAGTTGCCTCATCAGGCTCAGGACTTGCCAGAAGGCATGCTCCGACTCTTGCTGGTCTCCTCCCTGCGATCTGGCAGCTAAGTCTCCCGTCCCCGGAATCTCTTCCTGGGGAGATGCGTGGACATTCTCCCGGGGTGCAGCTGGAACGTGACGAATTCGCGAAGAAGACTTCGGAACTGTCTTGGAGTCTTTAGGTTCCCTCCTGGGCGGGATATACGACCCCAACAAAGAGGCCTGGAAGGTGCCTTCCACGTGAGACGATTCCCCTCCATGAGGAGACGACTCCCCCCTTGGTGCCGAGGGGGAGACCGCTACCTCACTGGATTCTCCTAAGGACGGAAAAGCCTCGTCTTCAGGAGAAGGAGAAAGCGCCTGCGAAGGGGATGGAGCCTTCCTAACGGACCTCTTAGGAACCAGCTTCCCCCTGGGAGAAGTCACCACGAAGTCCACTCCTCTCCTTCTCTTCAGCGGAGGCGAGGCCGTCGTTGGTTTGTGTCCTTGATCGGCGAGTGCCGGCTTCATAGCCTTCACTAACGCCCGCATCAGAGGACCAAACCAGGACTGCCGAGTCACGGACACAGAGTCCGAAATTCCCGCTGGAGGGAAGGGGATCGGGCGATCCTTCGGAGTGGACACCACTGGACCTGCCTGTGAAGAAAAAGGGGAAGAAAGTTGTTCTGACCTCTCTGATGGGTCTTCCCTATCCTGACACAGAGACCTGCGCTTAGGCGAGGGCGATCCTAATTGCAGTCTGGCGACACGCGTCCCTGCTGCTGTCGCGAGCTGCGGAACCCGACGCGAACGGGGGTCGCGCAGACGCTCGTGCGTAGGCGACACTAAGGAGTCGCGCGCGAGAGGCTGTTGAAGCGCGGATGCGCAAACGTGCGGAGAAAATCGAGCGCGGGAGCGATCACGCGGGCGTGTAGGCGAGTGAACGCGTGGGCGAGTAAGCACGTGAGCACGAGGGCGAGCTGGCGAGTGAGCGCGTTGGCGCGCGGGCGAACGAGATCGCTCCAACGACTGCTGTTGATGATGTCCAGGGGACCTGTAACGCGTGGGAGATCGATGTCGAGCAGGCAATCGATGGCGCGTTGGTGAACGCTGGCGCGTAGGCGAGCGATGGCGCATTGGCGCATAGTGGCGTGTTGGCGAGCGATGGCGCGTTGGCGCATGGTGGCGTGTTGGCGAGCGATGGCGCGTAGAACGCGCAGGCGAGCGCGGTTGAGCTGGAAGAAGGAGACCCATGTCTCTCCAGATCCTCTGGGCGCCGACGCGTAGGAGAGCGCTTGTGCGCAGGCGAAAGATCACGCGGGCGGTCAGGAGATCGCCGATGTTCAGGAGATCGCTGACGCGCTGGAGATCGTTGACGCGCAGGAGATCGCTGACGAGCAGGCGAACGTTGACGCGTCTGTGGTCGCTGGCAAGCTGGTGATCGCTGGCGAGCAGAAGGGTGACGCGTGGAATCCTGTGTGGAAGCTGCCGGCGCGTTGCGCAAAGGCGAACGTTCACAAACGGCCTCAGGAACAGGAGGAGCGTGGGCGCGAGGGCGTACAGTAGCATTAGAACTACGCGCAGGCGACCGCGAGCGTTGCTGTGCTAGATCAGGCTGGCGAACAGGATCGCGAGGGCAAGGAGAAGAAGAGTCCTTGTCCAAGACCTGAACTAAAGTTCCAGGTCGCGCGAGCGAACGTGGGCGCACAGGGCGTGTGTCAGGAACTGGGAGCGCAGGAGATCTAGAACGCTCAGGAGACCGATGGCGCGCAGGGCACACAACAGGAACAGCAGAATGTTCGGAGTACTCAGAAGAGCGCTGGCGATCAGGAGAACGCTGACGAGCAAGAGAGCGCCTGTGCGCTAACACTGCAGAAGGGCGCTCAGGAGACCGCTGCCGCGCAGGGCGAACAACAGGAACAGCAGGATGTTCGGAGCACTCAGGAGAGCGCTGGCGAGCAGTGGGGCGACGATCATCAGGAGAGTGCTGACGAACAGGAGAGCGCTGGCGATCAGGGGAACGCTGACGAGCAGGAAAGCGCCTGTGCGCTAACACTGCAGAAGGGCGCGCAAGGGAAGCCCCCACACCGTGGGACGCAACCCTTTGCCCCGAAGGGACCGTTGCCCGTCGGATGACGAGGTCTAAGGAGGCAGGAGCTGCAGGCTGCTTACGGCGAGGAGAGTCCCCCCCGGAGGAAGGAGGAGAAGATTAAAAAAGGTGCCTCTTAGCACCCTTATAGGGAGACGGGAGGCCCTTACGACGCAGCGGACGGTGAGCCTTACGGCGAAGGCGGCCACGAGGAGGGTCATCAGGATCATCCGTCCTCCGAAGGGGAGACTCAGTCAATGCGCTCCCCCGAGAGGGAGGCTTGGCAGCAGAAGAGCCCGTGGGACTCCCCTCCCCCTTCGAAGGATGTACAGAAGGGGGAGGAGAGCCTTCAGCAACGTCATCCTCATCAGGAACCGCAGATGTTTGCCCCGACCCGTCGTAAGCCTCTGTCACCACAACGTCGACGATAGACAGAGGATCTACCTCTGCTATCACCGGCGACTGCTTAAGAGCGGCCCCCAACTGGACAAGATCAATCAGGGTTTCCTTGGAGGGCAGGCCCTTCAGCCCCAAGGAAGCCCAAAGCTGAAAGAGATCATCATGAGACAACGAATCATTATCAATAACCTCCCCCGGGGGAGGAGGGGGAGCCGCCCCGCTATGGGAGGCGACGCCTTCTCCCCCAACCCAAGGTCGGGAAACAGAACTAGGGCCTGCGCTCCCAGTCGGCGGTCTCTCCTTAGGAGCCGGACGAGGGGGAGCTTCGGAGGAGGTTTGGGCGGCGAAAGAAGAGTCCCGAGAGCCTTCCTCCTTCAAGGCAACCCCAGAAGGAGAACGGTCTTTCTTGGACTTCTTCTTACGCCGGCGACCAAACTTCTCCCACTGGGAGGCAGACCACTCCCTGCACTCACTACAATTATTTTCTCTGTCACACCGTCGGCCTCGACACTGCGGGCAAAGGGTGTGAGGATCCGTATCCACCGCAGACATGAAAGTACCGCAAGGGCGACCGGCAATACCAGGGCACTTGCGCATGATGGATATCCAAGGGTGAGGCCAACTTCAAACGCACACAAGCTGAGGAAAAGCAAAAAAGATTAAGGCTGTCAAACGAGGACGATGGACAGACACGTCTGTTCATCGCCGGAGCCAAAAGTGAAGTGAAGCAAATCACCGGTGTGTGGGGGGGGAGGGGTAGCAAGCTACCCCTTCCCCTACCCCCGCTAACTAGCGCGGGGGTAGTTAACCCTCGTTAAAAACTATTGGCTCGTCATTTCAGCTACGCCGAAAGTAAATCCAATGTAAATAGCGTGGTTTGTACAGTATTTCGGTTACGGAACAACTATTAGTTTTCATCCACCCTCCCACAGCTTTCTCTACCAAGAAGAGATGAGAGTAGGAACCTGGAGGGTGGTCGTCTGCAATTTCCAGAGCAACTTCCCCATCTTTGTTTAAACCCCTGAAGTGAGAGCGAGAGATACGGTAAATCCTAAAGAATAAGTTGGAAATAGGATCTTTCCTTGAGAAAGCAAATGTAAAAAATAAACCAGTCCTCCACACCCTGTTGTTGTCAATATTTGTGCTAACGTACGTGTAAGTGCAAGTTCCCCGCGCAGTACTAAGCATGCAACAATGGTGAAGGACAAGGCAATAATTAGGATAGCGAATGCCTTGTTCATGAGGGTTGAGGACCAGCATCCTAAGGGCAGAGCAATGGACTCCAACCTTATCTAGATTAAGGACAAGTCTCTTTTCTGACATTTCAAGTACAGCTATGGAACCTGGACTGCACCAGTGAATCCCCTTCAGCTATGTCATTTACACCTTTTCAAGCCAGCAAGTGATAGTTTCAGCCTCTAAAGCAGCACCCTTCACATGAAAATGTGAAGATGATTAAACTTAGACCAAGAAACAGCAAAAATTTTCCTGTACGAATAGCATAAAAATATGGATGAAACAGGTTAGCAGTTGACATGCACAGTAGGTTTAATATACCTCTGATAATAATTTTACTTTAAGAATACCACAAATATTTGAAGTAATCAGTAATTGTTCCTTAACGAATAAAAACCATCATCCTTTACTCAGGAGAATAGATAAACAACCGATAGGTAGTTACCGATCGGTAGAGGGGAGACAACTGGCGCCCCTGCTGTCTCATTGACAACTCACATAGATTTCAGCCGCCAATGAGAACAGAAGTTCTCTCTGGCTGGAGTTTCAACATATTTAAATTATTAACCATTATCTTAGGATAATTTGTCCAGACCTGAATCCCAAACACAGCCCAACTTTTTACCAAATTGGCAACCCTGATACCTCCTATTCTGTCCTGTCGTTAAAAACAATGATGGCTTGAACGAGAGCTCAAAGCTTTAGTCAGTTTACGTTGGAGTAACAGTTGAATAACAACCGTCGCTCCTTTTTGAATTTCAGTTTCCCATGAAAATCTATTCAGCTGATTTTTATCATAATTTCCTCAAGCATTTGTGGGTTTGGGATGTCTTTTATACCAATTCCAGTGTTAATGGCACTTTGTTTATCTTGTTTGATTGCCATTAATCTGGTAGTCTTATTTGTGCAACACATCGAATTTGGAGTTCTCAAGAACTACCGATGATTCCCCTTACAATTCTAATAGAAGCCATCTGGGATTAGGACGATCATTACAGGATTCGCAGGAGTTTTAAGGAATGTTATGGAAATGTTCCAATGCAGAGATAAGGTTTTGAATCTTTCCTCCCTCGGCAAATATGTGTTGTTCTTGGCCAAAATTGAATGGCTGCATAGTTTAATAATCATGTCATTGCAGCAGGAAGGGTTTTCAAGGATAAATTAAAAGGCCACAGTTAATGAGGAATTTTGATCGTGGGCATTCTGGTGAGTAGTTGGGTGTTTAGATTCACACTTTCCCCTATCCTTCCCTATGTTCAACTGGATGTTGTTTTCCCTATAATTGCTGTGGTCGAGTGGTAAAGTGTTTGTCTTGTGGATTAGAGATCCTCTACAAAATGAGTTCGATCCTTCATCACACTAGCTCGAGAATCTTTCCAACAGTTATTTCACTTATGCTATTGAATATTCATTGACAAGAAAAATCACAAAATTTTAAAGTACTATACTTTGTATTTTTTCATATCAGATGCCATAATTTCATATATCATGGGTGATTTTAATAATTTCTAGACTGGAATTTATTAGTTTGTGAACCTAGAAGAAATATGCCTTTACTCCATAGCTACCAATTTCGGGTGGAATGGATATTATTCCCATTCAAATCACAAACAATATAGCTTAAACACCATAGTTCATCATCATCAACAAATGGTGCACGGGTAAATACTGAACCTCAATCAGGTTAGGTAAGGTTGGACCCATGGGGAAAATTAATTTTGGTGCCTATAGTGATTAATTAGGCCATCAATCAATAAATACACTCTCAAACTAATAGGTTGAATTAGGTATGTATTGATGTCACAACTTAACTTAAATCGTGAAGCACCGGAATGACACTAAGCAAGATCTATGTAGGATCAGCATGGAAGGTCTACCGTAAGCATGTATTGAACTTTACATTATTTGGAATCATTATTACTACAAAAATCTTTTTGAAAGTGCTAAATATAACGATTGAGTTATCGAATAATATCACGACCGCCCTAAGATTACCAGTGAAATAAAAGTTCGACATCAGATAGACTAAAAATCTAGATTAAAAATAGCTTGGCCTACACTATCTTAAACCAATTACGAGAATTGTCTGGTTTAATTTTAATTCAAAGTACTGCATTATAAATTTAACTTAGAATCATAGACTTCCACTGCTATTAGAATATTTATTCTATTCACATCAATACATAACTTAAATACAAAATGTAAAACAGAAAAGGCATAACAATAAGTACGTGGGTGTCTACATTAAGAATGAGTCACCCCTCAAAAGTAAACAAACAAGCCACCTGCATATTATAACAGAATTTTCCCCTTTCCAGAAGACGTAAAAGCTGTCAAATCTTAACTCTAAGTAACTAACCTTCTTTTACTTTCTTCTTTCGACCCAGAGTTCCGATTTTGTCCCAAAATGACTCGTTTGCCTCATCTTTTCTCGGAGTGTGTGGTTTGGGTGACTTGGGTCTTTGAGAGGCCATCTTGAGAGTGCCAACTGCGGCCTCGCCTGATCCTGATAAGTCAAAAGAGTAAGAGGAAAAGGGTGCTGCCAAATACATGATTCAAGAGTATGATGTCATCAGGATGTTTCTCGTTGTAACATTATGACAATTGTAAATACTTATTCGAATTCAATACAATATATGGCTTTAACTAAGAGATTTAATTCCAGGTTTAGGGTTTAGTTATTTCATGTCACAATTCTGAGGTAATATTCAATTGGGCTTGAGATGATTCAGGAAATGCTCTAGTAAGAACAAATGTTCTTACAGAGGGGCATTTCTCCATAAGCGAAAAGGCGTGACCGTGTGAATAAACGCGTGTGTGTGATAATTTAACACATACTTATATGCATAGTATTTTTATCAACCTTCATTTATTTTATGTTTACATTACTTACACAAAGGGAACCTCTTATGCAAAAGAAAAAATTCATAGTCCGTCTCGCACCCACTCACAGAAAGTAAATTAGCAGCACGTCGAACACACTGATACATTGTGACTTTCACCTCTCTTGCATGCACCTAATTCACGCTCCGGGAATAGTAAGGTAATTATTTTCTAATCTTCAGTTCGCTCCATTTTACCAGCAATTTCTAGGTTTGTTTCTTCCCACAATCCTTAACACTAAAACATTAAACTTTATTCACATATCTATCATCTATTCTTATCACGTAACCGAGCAATCTCAAAACATTCATTCATCATATATATATATATATATATATATATATATATATATATATATATATATATATATATATATATATATACACACACATACACACACACACACAACCACACACACACACACACATATATATATATATATATATATATATATATATATATATATATATAAAGTATATGAGAGAGAGAGAGAGAGAGAGAGAGAGAGAGAGAGAGAGAGAGAGGGAGAGGAGAGAGAGAGAGAGAGAGAGAGAGAGAGAGAGAGAGAGAGGGGGAGAGAGAGAGAGAGAGAGGAGTCCTTTGTGAATGTTATTATCAAATAAGTGAATATATATATATATATATATATATATATATATATATATATATATATATATGTGTGTGTGTGTGTGTGTGTGTGTGTGTGTGTGTATGTATACTGTATGTATGTATTAATGCAATATGAAATATAAATTTAGAAAACACACACAGATATATATACAGTATATATATATTATTTATATATATATATATATATATATATATATATATATATATATATATATATATATATATATATATATATATATATAGTATGTGTGAGTTTGTTTGATTACCTAGATATAACTATTGCTACGATAAGGAAATCAGTATTTAGCAGTGCAGTTATTTTGTGCGTTTAATAAATTCCACTCTTTGATTATACTCACTTAGGAAGAAGAGCCACGCACGCTCCCATGTTAACATATTCAAACGCATTGTTTCCTGATTATTCGTTATCTGGCAAACTTATTCGTAACAGAAATTACGCAGATGATAATCGTGAAAGGAACGCCCGATATAACGTCCCTCTGAACGGCGGGATTATATAACTGACCTCTTCGTATACCCAATATGGCATCGGTCGTCTCAGGATCCGTCACCACTATGTCAGGACCGAAGTTTCTTCCCCTGTCTCCACCGCCGGCGCTGCTGCTGCTGCTCCGGCTGCCTGCTGCACCTGCTGCTGTTGCCCCACCTACGGCACCACCGAGATCATTGAGGCAAATTAGAATAACACTTCCTCGTCAATAACAAATATAGAGCGTGGGTGAATGAATGATTCTGTCTGCAATCCGCTACATGGACTGATTGCTATACTTCTTGTGTGGAGACATTGCATCGATTCAAATGATATCCAAGGAACATATATCTTTTAATTTTGCTTGAATTCATGATCAATTCATAATAAATTCATATAAATAAAACCTCTGGGTTTCTTATCCAAGAACAATGTTAATCGTAATCAACAAATAAATGGGGACCATACAACTACCCAATACTCTATGGGAGGGGCCTTTCAAATTTGATCCAGGATTATAATGATTGATATCTCTTATATTTTCTGAATGAAATTACTGAATCCGCGTATACTACGAGGTATTTATTTGAGTTTTCCACAAATAGCGTTCTTGTTTACTTGTTATCCTGGTAATTGATAACCTCCAGATAAAATCATTAAGGCCCATCCCACAACTGTTCTTGTTTGTATGGTTGAGACAGATCACTCTGTTTTATGAAATGATTAATCTTGTGATTTATTATATGGCACTGTCTAGGAGAAAGGACAATATATTCTATATCCTAAGGTAAAGTGAATAATACCTTTGACTTTTCTAGACTAAAACTAATGAAACGTACCTGCAATATTTTTCTATGTTTCCATGTGCAGTACTGATTAAGATATAGACAGATATAAAGATGATTTTCCAGAAATTATATCAGATGAAGTAAAGTAATGATCTTTTAAACTTTGGTATTTCAACTGCACATTGAGTTATATATCAACGCATATCTTCTAACATTTTAAGAAATTTGGTCCTAATTGAAATAATTATATTCTTTTACGTCTTTCACCAAAAGCCCTCACTATATGTATATCTTTTGAAGTATATCTTGGATGAGGTTATTTTAAATGCTATGATATCTTACCTCTATTATCAGCTTGGACGAACTGAGTGCTTTTAGGCATATAATCCACAATCCTGGGTGGAGCTGGGGAAGTAGCCGGCGATACTGCAGTAAAAAAAGAAATAATAATAATAGTCTTAGTATTTGTAGGCCTATGTATCTTTTAATTTAAGTTTAATCTTTGCGAATATATTTTATGTTAATTTAAATCATATCAGCTATCCTTCATTCCAATCAGCCGAAACCTTAATTTTGCATTAAGTTCAGATTTCCCTTAGACTTTTGTAACACTGACCGAAGTGTTCGGTTTCATATTTAATTTTTTCATTCACAGTTTAAGCTGTTACAGTTTTATAGTTTCTGACAGCCTTGCGGAATAATGATTCTTATGCAAATAATCTCAAACGTGTTTTTCTGGTATTTAATTAATATCATCACAAATAGGCTAAAATTGTATTGAATACATCAATGCTATAATAATTTTCAAAACTATCGATAATCCTTCTAAGTCTAAATTGAATCTAATCTAATTTCAGCATCAATCACAACGAGTTTTATGAGGCAAGATATAATTTAAGTCACTTGATCATTAGCTTGGTACTCACTGTCCGTTGACGAGCCCCCTGAGAGAGCCCGCAGCTCGGCCTCGTCTTCAGAAGTGTCTGAAAATTCATTTGTCCTCGGCCTCAACATCTGAGCCTCTGCAACGGGAAATAAAGGATGCAAACACAATGAGAGAGAGAGAGAGAGAGAGAGAGAGAGAGAGAGAGAGAGAGAGAGAGAGAGAGAGAGAGAGAGAGAGAGAGAGAGATGCAATAGTAAAATAAATGTTAAAAAAAAATCATGAGATCCTATGGTGTGGTAGAGCCATCAGTGGACCCCAAACATTACTTAATAAGGGTCTTTGCTTAAGCGTGCTTTTGATCCCTTGCTCTACATCTTTCTACTTGACCTCCTCTCCTTCATTTCTTCCATCTTGCTGTCCACCTTCAGCCTTTAATTACTTTTACATCAGGGTGCACCTGTTGAACTTGGTCACTGAATGGCCTCACAGGTCCCAACACCGAGTAATATAACTTAAATTCATAAATTGAAAAACAATGTAAGAGACGGCAATAGTAAGATAAAGGTTAAAAGTTAGATACAAGAGTACAGTATTAGGGAGAGAGAGAGAGAGAGAGAGAGAGAGAGAGAGAGAGAGAGAGAGAGAGAGAGAGAGAGAGAGAGAGAGAGAGAGAGAATAAAAAAAGAAGTAGATTTAAGAAAATCTCATATATCCATGAAAAGGAGAGAGATTAGATAAGACAGTAAACACTCAGAGAGAGAGAGAGAGAGAGAGAGAGAGAGAGAGAGAGAGAGAGAGAGAGAGAGAGAGAGAGAGAGAGGGGACACAGTCAGACAGAAGCCAATGACATAATGGGATGGTGAGGATTGTGGTTCGCTTAAGAGAAGTGCAGACGTAATTATCAAGAGGTATATTCAAAGCTTTTGGGGGGAGGGGTGATATGTACCATAATACAGAACTTCACTGGTTACTGGTAGGAACTAGTACAGCAGAGCATACTTACTCAAATGTTTACGTGTATGTAATCAGATATGCCGACATAGCCATCTCATAGGGCGAAAAGATTTGAAATCTTTTGCAAGTGTCAGAAGTTGAAAGTTAATTTAAGCAAGATTAAGATATAAAGTGTGAATGAAAACCAGGAAGAAGGGACAATAATGCTGAAATATATGAGGTAACTAATGAGACAAATCTCCCAAATTGAAAGTTGAAAATTAATAAAAAAGAAAAAAAAAGGGCAAAGGCATCGGGATGAATTGTTGAAATACTACCGCTAAAGAGTTTTGGGGTCTTTTGACTGACCAGACAGTACTACATTGGATCCTTCTCTCTGGTTACGGTTCATTTTCATTTTGCCTACACACACAGACACACACACACACACACACCGATTAGTCTGGCCTATTCGTTACATATTCTCTGTTCATAAACCTGACAACACTAAGATTAACAAACAATTCTTCTTCACCCAAGGGGTTACTGCACTATAAATCACTGGCCACTTTCCTCTTGGTAAGAGTAAAAGATACTTTTTAGCTATGGTGAGCAGCTCTTCTAGGAGAAGGACACCCCAAAATCAAACCATTGTTCTCTGGTCTTCGGTAGTGCCATAGCCTCTGTACCATGGTCTTCCACTGTCTTAGGTTAGAGTTCTCTTGCTTGAGGGTACACTCGGGCACACTATTCTATCTTATTTCTCTTCATCTTTTTTTATTAAAGTTTGTATAGCTTATATAGGAAATATTTAAATTAATGTTGTTACTGTTCTTAAAATATTTAATTTTCCTTGTTTCCTTTCCTCATTGGGCTATTTTCCCTCTTGGAGCCTCTGGGCTTATAGCATTCTGCTTTTCCAACTAGGGTTGTAGCTTAGCAAGTAATAATAATAATAATAATAATAATAATAATAATAAAGAGTGGAGGAATATAATGTGGTAAAAAAACGCCATAATTTACTGGTATTCATAATAATGGAAGGGATGGACAAGAAATCTCTAACGAAACTTCTCTCAAGGAAATTTTTTTTCTTTTTTTTTTTCGTGGCTTAATTGGTATCATTATTAATATTATCATTATGTTTACATACCAAACTTCCACCTTAGTTGGAAAAGAAAAATGCTACAAGCTTCATATCATTATTGAAAGCTAAGGCCGGCCATACACTATCATGTACACCTGACAGGTACGCCTGAAGAGTTACGCCTATCAGGCCTGATACCTGAGGAGCACACACACTCTTCATGCATACCTGTTAAGTTTGTCAGTTCGCCATGGATTCTCGAGGAGATGAGTTGTACTTTCTCTCCTTATTATTTGTAGTTTTTGAGAAGTGTAAAAACAGACGGAATAAACGCAAACAATGGTGTAAGGAATGGCTGCAAAGAAGAAATAAATTTACCCATATCAATCTTTTTAATGAATTGAGACATGAACCATCTGATTATAAAAATTTTCTGCGCATGAATGAATTAGTGTACAACGAGTCGCTGTTACTTATATCTCCCTTGTTTAAAGGAACTCAACTGTAAAATAAATCAAAATTACAAAGCTGTAACCAAAACAATTTAAACTCTCCACATCAAATGATTGTTAATAACTGAGAAACCTGTTCAGGTACACCTGATAAAACTGCCACACACACATCAAGTTTACTCACCTGTCAGGCAGAACTGATCGACTTTTCATCAGTTGTCAAGTTGCCTGAGAGGCTACTTTTTCCCGCCATACAGTATCAGGTATACCTGACAGGCGTAACTGTTCAAGCGTACCTGTCAGGTGTACATGATAGTGTATGGCCGGTCTAAGCTACAACCCTAGATGGAAAAGTAGGATGCTATAAGCCCAAGGGATCCAGAAGGAGGAAAATAACATAGTGAGGAAAGGAAGCAAGGAAATAGATAAAATATGAGAGAAGTTATGAAAATCAAAATGAAATGTTTTAGGAACAGTAACAACATTAAATTGAATCTTTCATATATAAACTATAACAACTCAAAAAAAGAAATAAACAAGCGGAAGAGAAGCAAGATAGAATAGCATGCCCGAATGAACCCTCAAGCAAAAGAACTCTAACCCAAGACAGTGGAAGACCATAGTACAGAGGCTAGCTATGACACTACATAGGACTAGAGATCAATGGTTTGATATTGGAGTGTCCATAGCCCCAATAGGAAATGCATCCAAGTACAGAGTAAGAAAAGAATAAAAAAGGAGTAAACTATAAAAGAGAAATAACAAAAGACTATGTAGAAAGAGAAGGGCTTTGTTGATGGTTTTGAAAATGAAGCTTTAAGAACACAGAAAAATATTAGGACAGGTAACCTCTTAATAAACCTCCCGACATCCTAGGCCTTTCTATGGAAGTCTGGTAAACATGCCAATTGGAATAAAAATAAAAAAGAAACAAAATGGGGAGCATATTGACCGATAAGTGAGCTTGAGTGTATCATCAACAAGATAATCTTAACCCTTAATATAATAGCGGAATTATGGCACAAATATGGTAGGCCTATTACCCAGGACTAGAGAACATTAGTTTGATTTTGGAATATCTTTCTAGAGGAGCTTATCATAGCTAAAGAGTCTTTTCTGCCATTACAATATGGGTAAATAGCCACTACAAAGTTACTGTAGCTACCCATCCCACTATAAGTGTAAGGGTTGCTGGTACCTTGACCTACCTTTGAACAATTGTCTAGCTTTTTCTTTGTATCCGACCCTCGTTAGGATAAACGGATGAATGTTGAACATATAGGCCTATATATATATATATATATATATATATATATATATATATATATATATATATATATATATATATATTTATATATATATATATATATATATATATATATATATATATATATATATATATATATATATATATTCATGTTCTAATATAGAAACGCACGGAGCTTTGCAATGAATTTAAGGATAGATTTGGTCAGTTGGAAGTGGGTTGACTAAGGCACCAGCCATCCGTTGACATGCCAGTGCTAGAGAGTTAGTGGGTCCTTTGGCTGTTCATATATTAGTACACTACATTGGATCCTTCTCTGGTTACGGCTCATTTTATCTTTGCCTACAAACACGCCTATTCTTTATGCAGTCTCTTTTTTCATAGACCTGATGATAATAATAATAATAATAATAATAATAATAATAATAATAACTATTACACCTACGCTTCTCAGAGTAATTATTATTATTATTATTATTATTATTATTATTATTATTATTATTATTATTATTATTATTATTATTAATGAATTTCAAAACAAATGTCCGAACAGTATTTACATAAAATAATGACATAACAGAAAAAAATAAATAAAAGTACTATTACTCTTATTTTGACAAACAACTAAGTCTTAATCTCACTCCGATGAATTACATTAGTTAACCTATTCCTAAAGCGAGTTTTACGTCTCAATGTCTCCTCCCATTTTCTTTATTTGTAAGGTTTTCAGACAGAATCCTGACGGAAGCTGTATGTAATATTATCATCACATAGAGTTTAAAATTTTATACCATTAATATAAAATAGACTAAAAAAAACGACAATCTATCTTATCCAAATTAATTACTAATTTTGTGTTAAAGAGAAAGGATTATGCAACATGAGTATCAATCGTGTAACCTTTCTTTATTCTTTACGCAATAAGTACAGTAGGCTACAAGGAACCCATTCAACTTTGGACATTTTCTCTTGTCCCGACACATCGTCTTGAAGGGAATCATCTGTCTTCAAATGACTATCCTTCCTTCTAGAAAACTAAGCATTTTGTTCAAATGAGACATTTCTTTCCCCGTCATTCCATATTCATATCCGCCTCTGGAACATATTTTTAGGAAGAGTCGCCTTTTGTTACTCTTGTCAAGAGAGAATTTATCAGAAATCACCTGAACTAAGACTGAAATCATTCTTACATTATCTCTAGATGCCCCCTTTCTTTACAAACAACATTTTGGCCAATGTTCAGTTTGACTGCAGTAACCCATCTCTCTCTCTCTCTCTCTCTCTCTCTCTCTCTCTCTCTCTCTCTCTCTCTCTCTCTCTTATACATACATATATATATATATATATATATATATATATATATATATATATATATATATATATATATACATATATATATATAGATATATATATATATATATATATATATATATATATATATATATATATATATATATATTTCTCTGAGGGAGCAAAGAAGGGGAAGACCAGGTTAGATTAGCCGGGGGAAAAAAAAGGCCAGTTATGATAAAAATCGGCCAATACCCAGATTTAAGACTACTATAAAAAGTGCCACTTGATGTTAACACTTCAGTCTCTTAAAAGAAATGCAAACGAGCTCTTTCGGCATCGAATCTAAATTGATCATATGTTTCTTCCAATGGCCCCTTGAAGTCTTTTCAGAGCATTTCCGTGATCTTGAATAACTTTAAAGTTATTGCGCCGAGAGGAAGATAATTGCTGTCTTATGTACAACAGATTTGCTGATGATACTTCACTTCCTTTTGCAAGTAAACATTTACAACTTTCTTAAATGTTAAAATAAAGCAAAGGTAAGCAGAGCGAAGAAGAAAAAGGCTTTATGCACATTATCATTGTTATAATTCGCTTTATGTATTTAAGACTCAGGAAACTTGCATATCGAAGAAGACTGGAAGACCATGTGTTTGCAAAGCAAAGCTCAGGAGAATAAAACAGCCCATATATAATAAAAGTTAATGGAGTAAATTACAGTTTAATAGCAATACTAGCTTACCGAGAAGATCGATAAACACAAATATTGCGCGTATTCAAAACAAAGTACAAACAGAATGCAAAAACAAAAATATGTTCTTATGTATAATGAAAGTAAAGTTAATGGCCAAATAGGCCTACACATTTTCAGGTTCTGGTATCTGAATCACAGTGTTTACTTTAGATAAAAACTGATGAAGAGAGTAACCCTCTCGAGGAACCGATTCATATAGATCTTTGTTGTTTTTAATTATTATTATTAAAAGTAAAGAGAATAATCAGACCAAATGGGTTAAGCTCGACTCTTAGAGCTAGCCCGATTAAATTCGTTAAGGAAAAAAATATGATTCATATTAAATTTAATAGATAAATTAAATGAAATATATTGTAAATATAATAGATAGAAATAAATCATGAGATAAAAATCTGTGATAAATGGGAATTTATTATCTTATCTATAAAACTTGTTTCTTGAAATGTTAAAATCTTATAAACAAGAAAAATGTTAGAACTGCCAGAGGAAAATATGAAATAAAGATCAGTAAACAAATGCATGATCATATATATAATAAATCCTCTAAGAAACAACAACAACAACAAGAAAATAATGAGACAGTTACTTCAAGATTTAAAATACTGTATTGAAAGCACAATGAACTACCTTTCTTGACAATTCCTTGCACGAGGAGATATCTAGACACGTAATCCTCTCACAAATAGAAACATGTTGCAAATATGGGGAACGCAATGAGGAGACACTTACGGCCATAGGGAACCTCAGGTGAGACTGAGCCTGACGGTGAAGGGGTGCGGCTGTGAGTCACCATTGGTGAACTAATCCGAGACATTCTGGCCAATCAGATGACGTCTTTCGACCTTGAATGTTTCAGCCAGTATCTCTGGAAATCGGTACTTGATCGAATCGGTGGTGAAGAGGTTGCTTTTGGAAAATGGAAAGAATACATGTAGGTTTTTGTATATACACGATTGGGATATGTATAAACTAATCTTGGAAAAATGTACATATGTTTTTTTTAAACCCTTCTCATTTTCTTAATATAGGGGTGACCCCCTTTATTGTTACTAGGAGGCACTTCAGAGAAAGGGTGTCCTAAGCCAAAATGTGGGATCGGTGCCACTTCATTTCCTCATAGAAGTCACATTGATATACTTTTAATCAACTAAGCAGGCCTTATGGACAATAGCTATCTCTTACCAGCCTCCACTTTTTATGTTCATAATATTAGCCTATACTTTCATCATGTATATGTCTCTAATGTGTTTTTTGGTGATTAAATTAGTCGTGTTACTTTTGGTCGGTCCTGTAAAATTCCTTTTTGTAAGTATTCATTGAATAGTGTTTTTTTTTTTTTATTTATATACCATGCATGAATTGAGCGAGTAACATCTTTTGATAAGACTTTATTCTTTTAATCTAAATCATTTGCAATAATAAACTTACTCAGCGTTAATGATTATTGTCATGACGCCAGATTAGGTGGACAAATAAATTAACGCTATACGCTTTGTACCGATGGCTTTAAATGCATTTTTCAGGTAGTTCATGCAACGTAAAGAGTGTTTAGTTTTAGAACTTTTTTTTCAGATTTTTTATACAAAGCCGCTACGATTTAACTATTAGGCTGCCAAATACTTCCACAAAATCAAGCTTATTCTCATGCTTTGGTCAAACGTTCTTGTAAAATATTGCCACGGATAAACATTTCAAATCTAATTTGTCCTTTTATTTCTGTAACTTCATTGTTAATTTGGTTGGTTTCTGAACAGTAACTTTAGAAAATATGGGAAGATGGATAAAAGGAAGATTGAGAAAGTGTTGGCCAAATAGAATTCCAGATGAGCTTGATCAATAGAGCTTTAATATTCAGAAAACACGAGTGTGTGTGTGTGTGTGTGTGTGTGTGTGTCTGCGAACTAGATTTTGATGGTCAGTGGATGTATGGAAAGCAGATTAGATTATGAGAGTTTTATGCAAAATAGCTCATCATGATTTAGAGATAAAAGAACGACGTGACAGAGACTGTTGTGCATTATTTCTGTAACCGATTAGTTGATGAAGAACATGGCTTAGGTGTGCTTGTTTACGGAACGATATTAAGAAGATTAAAAAGTCTATGAGCAAGTTCAATAACTAATGCTGTGGTTCTTGAGCCGTCTGTCTCAGATTGCCTTAATATTGTGTAAGAGACGGGCTCTTGCTGTAGGCAGCCCGTAAAGTTCTTGAGCGATCTTGGCTCATCCTGGGAGCAGCAACATACACAGATAATGGGAAAGAAATTCATTGCGCTAATTTGGTCTCTGATTTAGAGTTGAACTTGTCAGTGTTTATATAGTAATTTATCATTTCTAAAAAATATGATAATTTCTTTTTACAGATTGATAGTGAAAAACAATCCCAATATAATAGGGCGTATATGCAACATAGTGTTGGTGAGATAATTTTCATGAAAAGGCACAGAGATAACTAACAATCAATCTCTCACTTTATAAATCGTATTTGGGCGTATCTGTGTTCATGTCTACTTGAATGTAAGTGGTTGTGTTTAATGTCGAGTGTTCACACTCCTGATAAGAGAACTAACACGGGCGTTGTAGATCAACTCTCTATCTATTAAGAAATACAAACAATAAAAGTATCAATCAATTATTATGACTAATCCATAACAAGTACCATTTGATTTGGTTACAGATTGTGGGTGTGAGGCTGGTTATGTATGAACAATTTATAAATGATTAACTGCATATCTGACCATCATAACTTTCTCTTATTGTAAATATTTTAAAATATGAGTTTGTACCGTCAATGACCTCGGCAGTTAGACTTCGACTTTTAATTTCGATTAGAGCGATTAATCGTCTACAATACAAGATGTCTTACCTTCTATTAAAAGTGCATTCCTAGGTAAAGACCGAACTAATTAACTCTTGACTTAGCACTCGACTTGATTAAGTGAAGTACTATTCCACAGCCACTAGCTCAGACTAAATGATTTAGCGTTGGTGTACAGGATATGGCGTCAGGGCCATCCATCCATTGCGACATGAGATATTTCAGGATACATAACGTCGAAACTTCTGTTAATCAGATGGCATTCTGTGTCTAACGTATACGTGATCTTATTGGATCTTGCCTTGCCGTATCCTGTATACTCATATCACAGGCACTGCTGGCACTGATGAGCTCTCTCTCTCTCTCTCTCTCTCTCTCTCTCTCTCTCTCTCTCTCTCTCTCTCTCTCTCTCTCTCTCTCTCTCCATTAAAGTTAGTTTTACTAAAATCAATCTAAGGAAAATAGTTTACATTAGTTTATAACAGCGTGAAGAAGCTAATAATGCTAGCCTATATATGTTCTCACATTAAAATTCTTATTAAATCCTGGAGTTTGTTTAGAATTTACATTCCTGATTTTGAATAAGGATCTCTTCTAAGCAGTTAATCATTCAATATATCTCTTGCCAAAAACTTCAAGACAATCACCTGAATCCTACTCTCATATCCAGAACCTGTATTCGGCTCTAACCAAAATTTGTATAACCATTTCCAAATCTATAAACATTCTTCGCCCGAATCTCGGTTTAGTCCAATGATTGATGTGAAAACCGTAGACTGCCTTTTCTGAAACCTTTCTTAAAGCTCTCCTGAACATTGTGTGCCATTACAAATAGGATATCAAACAAATAGATGAAGAAAACGTAACTTGCATTAGTCCTACATGTCCCCATTTCCCGTACTTTTCGCACGGTAATGGAACTCATGCGAACGAGAGATCAACTTCTAAACAAGCATAGTCCTGATTCTACTTGAGGAGGATTTAATCATTTATTCATTCAAACTTTAGACAATATCAGAAAAAAATAATAAAAATATGAATATAGGAAGTTACTGTAGTAAGTAATTTTTGGAATGTAATTTCGTTCTGTAATTTACGCTACATGGCCCTGCAATGGGGCCAGGGAGGCCATTCAATACCAAGGTGCAATTGGAGATAATTCCACAGCTGCAATATGGAGCAAAAGTCAAGTGAGCGTGAACAGCAAGATTAAGAGGAAGTGATAACAGAGGTAGGCCTAAAGTAGATGGCTAAAGAATGGGCTCAGCTGGGCATCGACGGAACCAATGTCTATAGAATCTTCAAAACCTACACTGGACCACGTGAGATACACTGATGGTATTATACCCTTGTGACGATCTCGGCTATTAAAATGCATATAATTATTGGTAAAAGGAAACTGTAGAGTATACGACACACACGCATGTATTATGGAATTTTTTCTTTCTAGTGTTTCACGTCATGCGAAACAGAATATATTATTGATTTATGTAACTGTTATGATATCATGAACTCTTCTGAGAGTAACACCATGTAGGGTATGTGGGTTACCCGGATCCAAGGTCCGCGGGCAGCATGACTGACTGAAGGAATTGGTGTACTGTTCGCTAATATTGATAAATGGCTGAGGTTTTATGCGGGATTTCAACATGCACATCTACCAGAAACCTTACACACAAAAAACATAAACGTGCAAATAGACATTATGTCCAATATACATATATATATATATATATATATATATATATATATATATATATATATATATATATATATATATATTTATATATATATTCCTGTCGAATCCTGAATTCGACAGGAATATGTAGGGGGACTTGTCATAAACTTTTAGTCTCTCTTGATAGCTGAGTCGGTAGGGTCCCTGCCAGCATGGTTTCTAGCCGTACAGGTGGTGGTTCGAATCACCACCCGGCCAGAAGCTGTTACCAAAAATGAATTCCAAGTGGATATGTATTCCCAAGATAGAATTCGGTATTAAATGCAATTCGTGGGTGATATTTACATTAATTAAAATCACGTGTGCTTGTGATATATGTTCATTAAAATAACCACGTGTTGCAAACTCACGATTCAGCTATCATGGTGGAGATGGGTCTATTTCAAGTCTATGAACAGAATCCTGAATTCGACAGGAATATGTAGGGGGACTTGTCATAAACTTTTAGTCTCTCTTGATAGCTGAGTCGGTAGGGTCCCTGCCAGCATGGTTTCTAGCCGTACAGGTGGTGGTTCGAATCACCACCCGGCCAGAAGCTGTTACCAAAAATGAATTCCAAGTGGATATGTATTCCCAAGATAGAATTCGGTATTAAATGCAATTCGTGGGTGATATTTACATTAATTAAAATCACGTGTGCTTGTGATATATGTTCATTAAAATAACCACGTGTTGCAAACTCACGATTCAGCTATCATGGTGGAGATGGGTCTATTTCAAGTCTATGAACAGAATCCTGAATTCGACAGGAATATGTAGGGGGACTTGTCATAAACTTTTAGTCTCTCTTGATAGCTGAGTCGGTAGGGTCCCTGCCAGCATGGTTTCTAGCCGTACAGGTGGTGGTTCGAATCACCACCCGGCCAGAAGCTGTTACCAAAAATGAATTCCAAGTGGATATGTATTCCCAAGATAGAATTCGGTATTAAATGCAATTCGTGGGTGATATTTACATTAATTAAAATCACGTGTGCTTGTGATATATGTTCATATATATATATATATATATATATATATATATATATATATATATATATATATATATATATATGTATATATATATGTATATATATATATATACATATATGAATATATATATATATATACATATATATATATATATATATATATATATATATATATATATGTATATACATACATAAATACATGCATACATACATTCATACATAAATACACACACACACACACATATATATTTATATATATATATATATATATATATATATATATACATATATGTATATATATATATATATATATATATATATATATATACATACACACATATATATATATATATATATATATATATATATATATATATATATATATATATAGTAATACCTTGAGATACGAGCGACCCAACATATGAGAAAATTGAGATACGAGGAGAGGTCAGAGCAAATTTTTATTCTGAGATACGAGGTTAAATTTGAGACACAAGGTACAGTAGATCCCTATGCGGCCGTCAGGTAGCCGCGTCTGCGAGAGGCTGCTAACGAGGACAGCATCCCTTGGTCTTTCCTATAGGATCTCCGTCGCGTAAAGTTATCTTCGAGCATCGACCGTATTGTTTGCTTTTTTACGTGTTTTTTGTGTGAATCAGTGCATGATTTATTGAATAAACAATGGGTTCAAAGCAAGCGAGTGCAAACAAGGGTAGTGAGAAGGAAAAGTGTATGATGACATTGGAGATGAAGCATGAAATAATCGCAAAACATGAGAATGGCGTAAGAGTGACTGAGTTGGCGCCCCATTACAAGAGGAGTACATCGACTATATGTACCATCCTCAAGCAGAAGGATGCTATAAAGAGCACCAAGCCTTCCAAAGGAGTAACCATCCTTCCCAAGCTGCGTAATGATATTCACGACGAGATGGAGAGGCTTCTTTTGATCTGGATAAAGGAGAAACAGTTGGCGGGAGATAGCGTGACCGAGACGATCATATGCGAGAAGGCCAGTCGAATCTATGATGACTTGAAAAGGAAGCAAGCAGCCAAAAAAGGGGAGACTTCGATACCAGCGGAAACCTTCAAAACCAGTCGTGGCTGGCTGGATAATTTAAAGAAATGGACTGGGATACACTCGGTTGTGAGGCATGGGGAAGCAGCAAGTTCCGACGCGAAAGCTGCGGTGGACTTCGTCACAGTCTTTGCCTTGGTTATCGCCCAACATGGCTTCATCCCTAACAAGTCTTCAACTGCGATGAAACTGGCCTTTTCTGGAAGAAGATGCCCGGGAGGACTTTCATCACGGCAGAGGAGAACAGACTACCGAGCCATAAACCCATGAAGGACGGGTTAACTTTAGCCTTGTGGGCCAATGCCAGCGGTGACTGTAAGGTCAAGCCATTACCGGTGTACCACTCTGAAAACCCACGTGCTTTCAAGGGCCAAAGGATCTTGAAAGAAAATCTGCAAGTGATGTGGCAGGCTAATGCTAAGGCTTGGGTTACCCGGCATTTCTTCACAGAATGGCTTAATCTGTACTTTGGTCCGGCAGTCAAAAAATATTTGGCTGAGAAAAACCTGCCATTGAAATGTCTCTTGGTCCTCGACAATGCCCCTGGTCACCCTCCTGGTCTCAAAGAGGACATTCTTGATGAATTCAGGTTCATCAAGGTCCTTTATCTCCCGCCCAACACCACGCCACCCCTCCAGCCCATGGACCAACAAGTTATTTCCAACTTTAAAAACTGTACACAAAGTATTGTTCAAGAAATGCTTCGATATCACAGACAACACTAATTTCACCCTTCGGGAATTTTGGAAGGAACATTTCAACATCGTGCATTGTTTGAAAATTATTGACGATGCATGGCAGGGTGTCACAAGACGAACTCTTAATTCAGCATGGAAGAAATTGTGGCCAGCTTCTGTCGCTGAGAGGGACTTTGAAGGGTTCGATACGACAGACCCTGATGACCAGAACCTGTTGTGATGGATAGAATCGTGTCTCTTGGAAAGTCCATGGGGCTGGAGGTAGACGAGGAAGACGTGAACGACCTTGTTGAGGAGCATCAGGAAGAGTTCACGACACAGGAATTGATCGAGCTCTAGGAGATGCAACATTCGGAGGTCTTGTAGGAGCTCAGTAGCGAGGAGGAGGTGGAAGATGAGGGCTGCCTTTCTAGGGCAGAAATCAAAGACATGTTCGCGAAATGGCAGGAGTTTTCTAATTTTATGGAAAAGAGGCACCCGGACAAGTAGACGAGTGGTCATGCGTTAGCCTTGTGTGACGACTCTTACGTGCGTCATTTTCGCACCTTTTTGAAGGGGAGACAAAAGCAAACATCCCTAGCGAGGCAAAAAGAACCAAGCCGGAAGAAGAAGAAAAGTAAAAAAATGAAAATAAAAACAAAATGTAGAATTAAGTTTAGTGTAATATATGATTAACATTTTATTTTTAAGTGTGCGTACAATAAGCTAATTTCAATTAAGTTAAATTTAAAGTTGAATTTAAAATTAAGGTTATGTTACGTAGTGTTACAAAAGTGTTGCATACCGAACATATTGCCATCAAGTCACTCTTCTCCCCGTCCTCTCTCCCTCCTCCTCCTCCTCCCCACACACCTCCGTTAGCCGCTACCGTCTGTCTCGAAGGTAAGAACTCCATAATAATATTACATTTCATAAACAGTTCGTAGCCTTTGTTATTTTGTTAGCGTAGGATGTTGATTACAGCCAATAAAAATATATATGCAAAGCTTGCTGACCAGAATGTATGAACCCTCACGAAGTGGGGGGGTCAAGCTGAATAGAAGAAAGACAGATGACAATAACGGAATATGCAATAGTAGATGAAATATCATTGGAAGGAGAAAGGATTAATGAGATGGAATCATTTAAATATTTAGGAACTATGATCTCTAATACAGAGTCTTTAGAATTACAGTTTATTGAAAGATTGAAAAAAAGCAAATCAGATAATGGCTAGGTAAAGTAAAATTTGAAATCAAATCGCATGAAATTACATATAAAAATCAGGCTATATATCAGTTTAGTAAGATCGGTGCTTCTGGGTGGACGCAAGTCGTAGTGTGACAAAGAAACAATATGCAGCAGATTTTATAGAAATAAGAACAAAGCCCTCAGAAGAATATTGGGAGCCGAGTGGCAGGACAGGATTAGAAATGAAACTATAAACGAGATTACTCGAGTGCCATAAGAGCGTTACAAGACGAGGGCAATTTTACTATTTTTAGTGATGCAAGAAGTGTCCTTAAACCTTTAGAAGTTTTTAATTCCAATAATACTTTAGTTTTAAAGATTTAAGAATGGTTTTTAATTATTGGTATGAAAGGTATAACAGTTCGATTTTGCTGAGTTCCGGCACACGTAGGTGTGTCTGGAAATGAGAAGACAGATTCACAGACCAGCTGCAGCTGAGTTGCTACCAAGAAGGTATCCCATTCCCAGTAATGATTTTTTTTACCTACAATTAAGAATTTGATTCATAATAATTGGCAACAGCATTGGGATAGTTTACTTAAAAATAAGATGAGAGAAATAAGTAATGTTATATCCCCTTGGAAGTATAACGGGATACCCGAAAAGTGGGAGACTATTCTTTGTCGTCTGCGTATTGGTCACACTCGGATGATACCTAAGTTTTTGCTGGCTGGCCAACATCAACCATATTGCGACGACTGTTTGAGACCATTGACAGTAAGGCATTTTTTGACGGAATGCCTGATTTATAGTAGTGAAAGAAATAGATATCTGTTTGAGGCTAGAGGTGAGGATGGTAGGTTCATCCTTGCCAAGATTCTTGGACATGGTGTGTCTTACCATGCTAGCGGTATTTTTAGCTTTATTTCAGAAGCAGGTCTTCTGAAAGATATTTAACTATTAAAATGACATCTTTTCTTTTATCTTAAGGTTTTAATTGAATACTCTTTTATTTTTTTATTTACAAAAAACGATATCGGCGTCAATGACCTTAGATTCCAGGATGCCAGAAAGCCTCAAATTAATAAATCATGGTGAGGGGCAGATGGAGATGGTTTGGGCATGCTCTTTGTAGTTAGGCATGATGCTGGGAGACAGTGAATTCCTTCATCTCCTATGAAAATCTTGATCTTCGTCACCTGCTTTGTCACAGCACCGATTTTGACATTCTCCATGTAGAGGGACATCCTGGCTCTGATGCATCCATACAATTCCCTCCTCAACTCTACCTTTCACTTCAGTTGCAGAATATGTGAGGGGTTTGTTGAAACCATTATAAAGTTTATCAACAATATCAATTGTCCAGTGGAAAACAGTGTACTTCCAGCAAATGTCAAGGATGATTAGTTTTTTATGAAAATTCCAGTTCACACTGTTAACAACGTGAAATTTAGGTACTCACAATCGTTTTCCAGTTAGTTCTCACTTGGAAAAGTCACCACATGACATACAGAAATTTTGATATAGTCACCAATAGGTAATATAGTAATTTTTTCCACGATAAAACTGGTCAGGTAATGGAGTTTGTCGTCTGGTTGGTGGTGGATTTTACACAAGAATTGAGCTTCCTTAAGTGGGATTCTATGGCTTTTAGTGTATCCTCAACACTCTGTCACTCTGAAATGACATGTAGGGGTAGGTTAATTGACGGATCTATACTTTGAGAGACTGGTTACTGCCAAACCTGGTATGACACTGGGTAGCTAATGCCTAGTCACATATAAGTCACCATCCGACTATAGTTTCATATACCAGATGACTAGACAGTCACTTCTTATTGTCAAGTGAAAGCTATATAGCTCTCTATTTCACCTGCAGTAACTGAACACTGTACCTTTTGTCTGTTGCAGCAGAGGAAATCAAGTATAAAGTTACTTCTCCCTGTATAAATATCTTTTGCAAAATCATACAGGGAATTCCTACCATCGAGAATCGACTTTTATTAAATTCTGAACTGTTATTTGTCAGAGTTTATCAAGTTCATCCCACTAATTATTAAACAATGATTTGTCATTAATAGATTAAAAATAACCAGCTAGAATATTCTCTCTCTCTCTCTCTCTCTCTCTCTCTCTCTCTCTCTCTCTCTCTCTCTCTCTCTCTCTCTCTCTCTCTCTCTCGGCATTAACAATGGCTAAGAAAACATTTAGAAAATTTTCACGACATTGAATTATAGTGTTAAAAATATAGGGCATGGTCAACGCTGTAGCAAGGAAGAGAAAGAAGTGGCTTCAGATCGTGCCAAATCTTCCCATATTTAGCCTACAGATGGGAGCTTGCGTCGAGAGAGAGAGAGAGAGAGAGAGAGAGAGAGAGAGAGAGAGAGAGAGAGAGAGAGAGAGAGAGAGTTTCTGCTTCGAATGATTAGACCCTGGGTTGAAGAGACGAAGAGTGTCCTGTTGCAACGGAATATGACTTTGTAACTGAACAGGAATTAATAGCGATTTTGATCACCGCCTGATACCAGCGAACATGAACAGACAGTGCGTAGAAAATCTAAAAAATACAAAACTCCCGCAATCTATTTCATCATTTTATTTTGCGTAAATTAATCGTTACTTTTATTTTCTATCATATTACATGTATATATATATATATATATATATATATATATATATATATATATATATATATATATATATATATATATATTATATATATATATATATATATATATATATATACATATAGTATCATAATTAGAAATTTGGGTTTAAGATAGCATATATAAATAGGAAATTTATATAGCCTTTGAAAAAGGTATTGGGGAAACTTAATTTGTGCGTGAACGAAACTTCCTACTCCAGATACGGAAAGAAGTAGAACTTCATAATACACGAATGGTGAGGACACAAATTTACATCGTTAATTGAAAACATAGATAATGTATTACATAATAGTTTTTTCTTCTTAAATAATCTTATTATATATATCTTTTTGGAGTATTTTCATTTATTTCATGGCACCAGCCACCCGTTGAGATACTACCACTAGAGAGTTATGACATCTTTTGACTGCCCAGACAGTACTACATTAGATCCTTCTCTCTGGGTACGGTTCACTTTACCTTTGTCTACACATACACCGAATAGTCTGGCCTATTCTTTACATATTCTCCTCTGTCCTCATACACCTGACAACACTGAGATTACCAAACAATTCTTCTTCACTCAAGGGGTTACTGCCCTGTAATTGTTCAGTGGCCGATTTCCTCTTGCTAAGGGTAGAAGAGACTCTTCAGCTATGGTAAGCAGCTCTTGTAGGAGAAGGACACCCCAAAATCAAACCATTGTTCTCTAGTCTTGGGTAGTGCCATAGCCTCTGTACCATGGTCTTCCACTGTCTTGGGTTAGAGTTGTTTTGCTTGAGGGTGCACTCGGGCACACTATTCTATCTTAATTCTCTTCCTCTTATTTTGTTAAAGTTTATATAGTTTATATGGGAGATATTCATTTTGATGTTCTTAAAATATTTTATTTTTCACTTTTTCTTTTCCTCACTGGGCTATTTTCCCTGTTGGAACCCCTGGGCTTCTAGCGTCCTGCTTTTCCAACTAGGGTTATAGCTTAGCAAGTAATAATAATAATAATAATAATAATAATGTGTGTTATATAAAAGATAATGTCGGTCTCATAAGGATTAAAAGGCTTATACGCAAACTGTACTATAGACGTAGAGAGAGAGACAGAGAAGGGAGCTTTTGATATCCCCAGTAGAGAATTACAATGTACTTTAATATACTATCACTACAGTGCAATACATTGCATTTCTGAAGTTTATTGTGTTTTTCAAAAAAGCCACAAATACCTCTTGATATTGAATTCACCCTGTCATAGGATCACAGAGCCACATTTATATTCATTTTATGAAAAGGATTTCAGCCCGGCAAAGGATTCGAACCTTAGTACCAGGTAGAAGAAAGCCGGGATGGGATTTCTCTCCCCCCCTCTCTCTCTCTCTCTCTCTCTCTCTCTCTCTCTCTCTCTCTCTCTCTCTCTCTCTCTCTCTCTCTCTCTCTATGATATCGCCAAATACTGGTCAGTGCTTAGCCACTCAGCGGCGCTTGCAGACTATACCAACCAATGGTCAGACTTCAGTAGACTGTCGCAAAAAAAAAAAAAAAATAGATGAATAAAAAATAAACAAAAATAAGTCACAAGGAATCCTTCCTTCAGTCCCTGGCTGGTCTTGCTAAAAGTCGAGTATGTGACCAGAGCTTAAGGTGGATTAATCATATGCCCATAGGAAACCTTCATTTCAAATTTCATGAAGATAAAATAAAAAGATGTTGTTAAAAATAATAAAACATTATCATGATAGAGAAGAAAATGACCTTCACTATATTAATGGTGAAGTTTAATTTCAGTTTTAGAAATCAGCATTATGAAAAGGCCGTTTCTATCTTATGTGTAAAGCTTAACAGTCTCTAATAAAGAAAAATAAACAGGCATGTTTCATGACTTTTACTTAGCAGAATATGCTGAGAAATTTCCTGCTAACTGGCTAATAGTGATTCAGAATAGTGTCACTGTATTTTAGATAAAACCCAGTCGAGAGAATTTGAGGTATATTTTTACATTTCTCATAATTTCTCCAAGTATTTTGAAATGATTTTTGGTAAAATCATTTCATCAAACTTCAAGCTCATTGGTTCACTATCCACCCATCTATTATCTACGCACTGCATATCTAGAGTACATGTTTTATATGGGTACTCTACGCATATCCATTCACATTTTTCTTTTAAACGTAAACAGCAGCATTTCAAATTTAAAGGTCACTCGTGAATAGCAAAGGCAAAGGACAAAACAATGTCCTCGAGACCCACTGTATATGCTATACACATGACCATCGTTCCAGTCTCCCCTCCACCCAAGCTAGGACCAGAAGGATCAGGGAAAGGGCAATGGGTACTCCTATAAACTCCCATAAACCAGTCATCCTTAATTAACAAGGTCGGTGAGATTGCGGCAACTAATGGAAATAATCAGGCTATAGTGTGGCTCGAACTTCCGACACATGAAAAACAAGTGAGGTACATTTTTTAATTGACAGCTACATTTTGAACCAAATTGTCCAACCCAATCTCTTTACAAACAAATAAACAGAAATAAGAATAATACAAGTAATGTATTAATATTGAGTTATCAATATGTACAGTAGTCTATCTAAAAGTTGCAACACTAATGACAATGCAGCTCAGACCAGTTTACTTCTCTGAATTTGCACAAGACTGGGATGACTAAAAAGATATCATAACTATACTAGAGTCAGTTTTTCTCTATGACTGGCCAGATAAAAAGAGCTATTTAACTCTTTATTGAATGAAGCACCTGATGAGGCAGTAAAATATTAATGTTTTGATGATGCATCACTTCTCAGTTCAGACTCTCCTAAAACATTTTTTTGTGAATTTCATGAATTCCAAACAGTTTCAGGAGTATTCTAAATACACGAATTCCCCATTCCATCTATTGATGCAACTGAAACGGCGCCATAGATTGTTTACGTTGAGAATTTTAAGTGACGTCTCCCCAACTGGTCATAGCAATATCAGATAATCATGTCAATTGGATAAGCTAGCTCTTTTTTATCCAAAGATTATGTAATATTTGGACATTTTGTTTTCAATGTTCTCATCAGAGAAAATATGAAGAAACGCCTTTAAAGAAGTAGATGTGTTGTAGACCACTTCTAATTTGAGAAATGAGCGACGAGGAAACAGGCTATTTTGATTATGGTACTATAGTTGAAAAGCTTTTGATGTTCACCTACTGCTTTCTCGAACAACAACAACAACAACAACAACGGGAGGTGAATTTTGGACAAACAACAGCAGCATCAGCATCGGCAGCAGAAGCAGCGTGTTTCCCGGGATTCCCCTGAACAGTCCCGCTACGGTTGGGTGGCGTGGAAGTGGCAGAGTTTGTAATTAAGGTATAAATTACTTGGCTCCCCTGGGCACCATTACAGTCACACGCTGATTGCAAATTAAATGAAATGCACACTGCTTGACGCCCGGGGTTTATGGGAAGTAGGGAGAGAGAGAGAGAGAGAGAGAGAGAGAGAGAGAGAGAGAGAGAGAGAGAGAGAGAGAGAGAGAGAGAGAGAGATAACACTAGGAACAGAAATGGAAAGTTATTGACTACACGGTATTTTCAAGATTATGTTACTTCACTTCATTAACGCTTTGATTAAAATAAAAGCGAGCAATTACTATCTAAAAGCAGATCTGAATGCAATTGTAGCATTATATACTCGCACACATTTATGCAGTGACATTCTTACCCCTACCCCTTTAATAAGTCATCAAATAGAATCATTTTGACCATTCATGTTTTTTTGGCAAAGCTAGAGAGAAAATTCCGACTAAATCCCGGTTCGATCATTTTCTTTCTTGAATTCATTAAAAGAGGCGGTCGTCCGGGGAGATTCTCTAAACACTTTCATAAAGTTTTAATGAAGTTCGCCATTTTCCTTAATTAAATTCTTCCATCTGCTACATCTTAATTAAGTCATTACAAAAGCGAACAGGTCGTTGCATACTTCTGGTATTTTTCCAGGAAGACATTTTTGGAACATGCTGTAGTTGACCTACTTGAAAGGATGCACAGGTATTTACACAATTGTCATCCAATGTGGGGTATCACTGTATATAACTTAGATGCTGATGAGAGAGGCAGCCTAAAATTCTACCTAACTCACGTTCGATGAGAAGATGAGGAAAAAAGTGAGGCTCAATCCCCAGGGAAATAGAAACCACAATCTCAATGAATGGATAAGTCAAGGAAAACAGAGGAAGGATGAACATACCAAATGAGTTATTGTTAATAAATAT
This sequence comes from Palaemon carinicauda, assembly GCF_036898095.1. NCBI lineage: Eukaryota > Metazoa > Arthropoda > Malacostraca > Decapoda > Palaemonidae > Palaemon > Palaemon carinicauda. Next base: position 48,642,105 of record NC_090738.1, read on the forward strand.
ATAAAATAACATCAATGGTTATTGATGCCGATTGGAGTATGATTAATAAAGAATAATTATCCCAAGATAAAAAATCATAAATGCTTAAACAACTTTAAAATAAAACATTTAAAATTTCATATATCATTTAAAAATGAGTAAGAAGGAAGTCTTTCAATATGAACTTTAAAATGCCACCGGCATCATACGAAAGTTTCTTCCAAGAATTTTCTTGAGGATGCACTGCCATTTTCATTACAAGCTTCAGACAGGATGGCGTCAATGACCTTAGATGTCAGGATGTCAGAAAACTTTAAATAATCAATCTTTAGAGAGGAATCGTTCTCTGGCATTCACAAGACTAGGACATTCAATAAGTAACTGTCTAACAATTAATCATCACACAAGGATTGGCACCAGCCAGTCATCAAGAACTCGTGTGTCAAGCGTGTGTGTCCAATTTCAAGGCGACAGAAATTTGGCAGTAGTGGGAAAGTGACACTTACTTAACTTATTGTCATTTTAAGATTACAAACGTTCTCAAAGGTAAAAGGACTTTCCTTGAGCTCAAAGGAATAAGAAGCTACATATTACATATTGTGCAGCCAACAAATCGTGCTGATACGAGAATAACTACAGTTGGTTTCAAATTATTGGCACCTAGATATGTCTACTGTAGGCTCTAGAGCCTTAAGATATACGTCCTAGAGACTATACAATGCGCTCTCTCTAGACATCCGAAAAACTGAAGATATTAAGGCTTTCAAAAGGAAACTGAAGACTTTCTTGTTCTGTGAGTGCTTTGATAGTGTGGATTTGACAATAAACGAGCAATATGCAATGTGAAATGATGAATGCCTTAGAATGAACATGATAAAATGAATGTGGATACCTTGTAGAGAGTAGGGTTCCCCTGCTGTATGGGACCAAAAAAGCACTCCTTAATGTAAAGTAGAATACGTAAACATACTAAATAAACACATGATCAAGAGAGAATCTTCGGTAAAGTTAAGTGTGAGGGTCACAGTTCAGAGGAATTTCCTTGAATTCTTTCCCCTCAAGAGGAAAACAAGAGAGAGGGGCTTGTCATCGAAACACGCCAGGCTATATAACACAATATCACTTATCTAATCTTATTCTTTAATCGACACTTTGAGTTTTAAAACTAAAGTTCAGTCGCTGATAGAATACATGATTCAATCTCAGATGTTTTTTTTTTTTTTTCAATTACATCATATACTCTATTTAAGCTGTAATTTGCTCTTACCTCTATTTTAAATAGTGTACTTACTTTAAATTTCGATCCTTCTGCTTTTTTCTATTATTGTAGACTAAATTGAATCAGAGGAAAGTTTCTTTTCATCTATTTGTACAAGCCATTCCTCATCTGAGATCTGCTTTCTTTTCCACTCTTCTATTTCAGATAAGTTTTAGATCTCTCGAGCGTGAGAAGAGGTTTTCTGGTGACCTAGAGATTTCCATCACTTAAATCATTTATTCTAAAATCCTATTGCTTATAATAAGCATCAAAATTGTGAAATATTCATGAATCATATGAAGAATTATCAGAAATAAATTATGAATTAATTCATATCGAAAGGTTGTAGACAATCTAATAATACGATGATGCTGTCAACGTAGGTGAAGTCATGAATGAGGACTGTAGTTTTAATGACTCAGGACAAAAGGGCCCCACGTGGAAGAAGATTGTAACCAGAGAAAGTGTGCACCAGTAATGGGAACATCGGTCTGTAAAAAAAAAAAAGTACAATGTAAAGAAACCACAAGGGAGAGATTAGATTGTGAGTGGCTTCCCTTACCATTCTCCAAATGCTGAGAAAATTTCTAAGTGCCTCCTTGTACCTCTTTCTATCAGCTCAGATTCTCATAAAATTTCTAATAAGCTGCACTGTGTACTTCTAATATGAGGTACAGTGAGGAGATTTGCCAGGTATTATATGCTCAAGATGTGTATGGAAGAAAATTATAAAGAAAGAAAGAAAAAAATAAGAAAAGAAATGATATTAGAAGTGACTGATTAAATCAATCTTTGTAAAAGAAACCAAAATGTTGAAGAAATAAACAAAATAAAATATAGAACGGTTCCACAGAAATTCTTTTATGTCTATAAAGTTCGCAAGCTGTCTTTTTTCGTGTCGTGAACAGCTCCAGTATTTTCTTAAGTACATACGTGGTCTTCTCACCAATAATAGTGATTCAGACCAACTAAGGTTCACAAGGAGTGAACACACATACTGTACCATAAGTTATAAGTGCATGAACCATAGTTGAATTTTTTTTTTTCACTTATTTAACAGTTTTAGTTTTTTAAAGTATTTTGTTCAACAGCTAGGTAAGAAAGTAAAATATTAATCTATTGTCAATAAATCGCCTTCTAGGCTCATATGCATTCAAAAAAGGCAAAACACCGAGGACCAACGTCTTCATACGTTTTTCGCAGCAGGTAAAATCTATGCATATATGCAATCTTCACTCCACACTAAAATCTACAGCAGAAGTCGTTCAAGAACAGGAGGACCTTTTGATGAAGAAACTAGAAAAAACCATCTTCAACCAAGAATTCGTTGGCTTATAAAATGTGTAGACGATTTTCTGTGTGCATTGAAGTTGCTGAACAATAGAATTCACATTATTCTGCACCTTAGATTGTATAAGGTTAGGATGTACTCTTCTTCTCCCCTGCTGTCCATAAACTAAGATGTTGGTTCCCTCCATGCATCTTTAGATGCTTCTATTATAGGTCTTGCATGGTGTGTCAGCTGTGCCATGTTCACCCATTTTATACGACACTTTATCTTTTAGTCTATGTGTTGCATTAGTATTTTCTCTGCATATAGTCATGTAAAATATTACTCTCGTTATAATTGATGTTAAGATTATTTTCAAGTATGATAAGACCATTTTTCTTTTCTTATTGTTTTTAATCTTTATTCTGTTTGGAGATACTCAGCAAAATCTAGGATTAGTGTATCCCAGACTGTGTCAGTGTCGTCTGGGATAATGGATTATTCGTGGACTACGTGGCAATATTATTATTATTATTATTATTATTATTATTATTATTATTATTATTATTACTTGCTAAACTACAACCCTAGTTGGAAAAGCAGGATGCTATAATCCCAGGGGCCCCAACAGGGAAGCTAGCCCAGTGAGGAAAGGAAACAATGAACAATAAAATATTCTAAGAACAGTAACAACATTTATATAAATATTTCCTATATAAACTGTAAAAAACTTTAACAAAATAAGAGAAAGAGAAATTAGGTAGAATAGTGTGCCCGAGTGTACCCTAAAGCAAGAGAACTCTAACCCAAGACAGTGGAAGACCAGGTACAGAGGCTATGGCACTATCTAAGACTAGAGAACAATGGTTTGATTTTGGAGTGTCCTTCTCCTAGAAGAGCTGCTTACCATAGCTAAAGAGTCTCTTCTACCTTTACCAAGAGGAAAGTAGCCACTGGACAATTACGGTGCATTAGTCAACCCCTTGGGGCTTGGGTGAAGAAGAATTGTCTGATAATCTCAGTGTTGTCAGGTGTATGAGGACAGAAGAAAATCTGTAAAGAATAGGCCAGACTATTCGGTGTAAGCGTAGGCAAAGGGAAAGTGAAACATAACCAGAGAAGGATCCAATATAGTACTATCTGGCCAGTCAAAGGACTCCATAACTCTCTAGCAAGTAATATTTTATGTAATTCAATAATACAAAATAGGAATTCGTAAGTGAAGGTGCGTTGTTTAGTGATTTGGTACAAAGACTATAGTCTTTGATTTGGTAACACAAACCATTATGACGCATTACTAGATTTTTCTATAATCTTTTTGCAAAAATAATTTTGGGTGCCTTCCCATCACCGTTGTAACATTTTAGAATTAAACAATGACAGTTTATGAAAGGCGAAAATAATTTACATCATATCTAACTAGTATTTGTAGCATTGGCTGAATGGCTGTGGCAATACTGTAGTCTCTAATTTGACTTACTGTTCAATGTGATGCCACTTCTATGTTTTTTTTTTTTTCACCTAGATCTGTATTTTCCCGTTTCGATCTAGGTGTCTGTTTTTTTTTAATTCAAAAATACCCCATACTTTCTCTTATTTTGGGAAATTTCACAATCATAAATAATGATTAATTTTTAAACATTATAGCTTTATATTCCCGTAAAAATTTCATGAGTATTTCACAATGCTTTTTTTACTTGACCAAATTACAATATCGCCTGCGATGCGGGTCAACACAGGTGTTGTTATTCCAAATTTACCTTTATTTTTTAATCTATAACTCTGAATATCTCCTGGGGGCGATGTACTAAATCTCTTTTTGGACATCTCGGGGGATTATCCCATGCCACTAGAATTCCTCACGTTTGATTTAGGCCATGTATGGTCATGTCTTGGAGGAAAGATAGGGTTCATGTTGATGATAATTCGGAATAACTCCGTTTTTTGGTATCTGCTTGGAGGACAATTAGGGCAACTTTAAAGAACCACTTGAATAAGGAATAAAGATAAAATTTCTGTCAGACTGCAGAACAGTTCTGATTGAACTGTGTCAACAAGTGAAAAAAAAAAAATCACATTCAGGATGACAGTGTATTAGTGCTTTTGTGTGCAATAGATTTAAAGGCATTTTTGTTTCGTTTATAAATTTCATATACTTTATTTCTAGTTATGTGGGCAATTTTAAGAGAAATGGGTTTATTGAGTTTTCTATGTTTTTTAAATCTGTGTTTTTGAAGTGGCCATCTAAGTTTTTCTCGCTTTGGAAGGTGGCAATACTGGTCAATCGTCGCTCGGCCAGTTAAGTAACCGTTCAACGTCCATTTTCTAAATCCGACTTCGGTAGTTTTTCTCATTATACAGTGTTAAGGTAACGATCACAGTGTATATATATATATCAAGTGATTAATATGCTGCTTTTGTATAATTAATTGTTTCACTAAAGCCAAGAGAAGATGATTTAAAGGGAAGACCCCTTTGCATGTCGTACTGAGGCTGACACATAGATGCCATAGTCGTCGATATTTCTTCTTGTATCCTTTGAGGTTAGTAGTTTTTGTACTAAGATTTATTTTTCATTGCATATTACCCCAGTATCAGTGGAGAACGAACGATTTAATAATCTTTTAACACTTGTATATACGTGATTTGGTTTTATTCCATTCAAATGGGCTATGGATGGTCTAGACTTACATTGCTACAGTGTTGACTTGCCGTTAGACTTGGTAAAATTATAGAATGGTGCCATAAACGGTCAATTTTATCACGTGGAAAGTAAGTGGTTTGTAATTTAGGTAATCTTATGGTTTAGTCCTACCCAGCCCCATTACTGCTTTCCAGTAGATAGGAGCAAGACCATACTGGCTAGTACAGTGGTAATGTATTTGCCTAGCATTCGCATGGCAGCAGATCGATCGGGTAGTGTTTTACTTTATTACAGATTCTCATTTTGAACAGAAAATATGTTTTCCTGTAGTAAATAACGTGATTTGTCCTTCATTTCAATCGCAAACGAACAGAACACCCAATTCCACTAACTATAAGTAGCCAAACTGGTTGCTGTTATTACAGCTGAAATGAAGGTGGAAACTGGTTAAATCACATTATTTTCTACAGGAAAACTTATATTTACTGTAAAATCTTTTAAATGTAATGTCTTTTGTTATGTGTATACTGTTAAAATGTTTAAATGTAATGACTTGTTCAAATTCAGTGTTGCTTCACTTATGTATGTACTGCGAACGCTAACATTAGCAAAATTACGCAACGTTACCAATGTAACGATGACATTGCTAACGTTAGCAATGCTACGATGATATAAGCATGTGTATTTTATACCCTTGACACAATATATAAAAAGGTACAAAGGGTACAGAACCTAACAAACCCACCTAACCTATTAGTTCCCAGGTCACAACCCCTAGCTGGGGGCAAGCCCCCGGACCCCCTTCCCAGGTCACAACCCCTAGCTGAGGGCAAGCCCCCGGACCCCCTTCCCAGGTCACAACCCCTAGCTGGGGGCAAGCCCCCGGACCCTCTTCCCAAGTCCCAAACTTGTACTGGTAAGAGGTAATGTTGAGCTTCACACTCTAAAAACATTAGAATTAAAGAAATGAACGACTTTCTTTCATGACCCGGATGTCGAAACTTGTGGCTCACGGCGCGGTTGAGACTGTGACGTCTTAATTCCTATGCCTGGGACGTGGAAGGTTGTGGGTCCTGGGGGTCCCCTGGCTGTTGCTGTATCGGAGGGTAGAGGCGAATGGCAATAAGGAAGAAGTGGTGCAATAGCGTATATTCTGGGTAGTAGTGGGTAAAAAAGGACCTGGAAAAATATTGCTTGAAATATTCAGTCTTCGGTCTCTGTACCCACTCCTTCACTTCTCTCCTGTGTCATTCTATATTTTGCTTATGGATGGTTGCACCTTAGGGGTCAACGAAATGTTCAGAATGATTAATAGTTTTATATTGGTAACCTATTTCAGAAAGAGAGTTGTAGGCAGACCACTTTTATCACTAATAATTACACTTCCAGGTTTGATATATTGCTGAATTAGGGGAATTAAAGTTGCAGCATCACGTTTAGTAGATGGGGGGGTGCTAAAGGGATGATAAAAATGTCTTGATTACATGTTCAATAACCCCCTAAGACCCATATGGCACTTAACGGTCTACCACGGTTCTATTTAGCTTTGCCAAAATAGGATTCGTCTATTTCAACTACTTTTTGTCGCTACCAATCGCCTCCTGATTATCGAAGAAGTATTCCATGACCTCCGAACAGAAACTTCTCCAATCGACACTGGTCCTAGAGGATATATCGATACCCTCCATGAGTGTATCGTGATCCCAATATTATGTAAGAAGTGGTTCACAAATAATATTATCTTCCCGGGGGGAGGCGACTTTTTCCTGAAAATGTACCCTTATATGCAGTAACAGTATAACCACATCGGCGTTATTCTCTGTTTTAGATACCTTAATCTGGGTATCGCAGTAATATACGTGAATGTCTTTCCTATACGCTAGGAAGGAACGACACTTGGGACACTGTAAACCTTGAGTTAGTACATTGTGTGACTTAAGGAAATTATTGATATTGATGTTGTATAAAAAAAATCGCCATTAAATTTAGCAAATGATTTTAAGTATGGAATACTGCAGCCATTAAAAGTTTCTATAACTACCTCCATGGCAAAATACAAAAAAAAAAAAAAAAAAGCTTATTTGAAATGACAAAGACCTGACTAGGACAAAGGTTTCCACAGAAAAGGATTAAGTCGGGAGGGGTATGGAGCGACCACTTAGAGAGATAAGGGAAATAA
>NC_090738.1:48651934-48694434 GCF_036898095.1 Palaemon carinicauda
ATATATATATATATATATATATATATATATATATATATATGTATATGTATATATATATATATATATATATATATATATATATATATATATATATATATATATATACACATCTATATGTATGATATATATATATATATATATATAGATGTGTATATATATATATATATATATATATATATATATATATTAGATGTGTATATATATATATATATATATATATATATATATATATATATATATATATATATATATATACAGTAGGGTCCCGAATTATGCGAGAATTTGGTCGATGAAAGGCCTCGTGTAATTGGAAATTCGTATAAAGGGTATTTCGAAACACATCATGGCGGCAAACAGCAACCTACCCGTCAATTTTTGTTTTACTCCATTTCTAGCTTTCTAGCTATATATATAAATACTGTGTGTATGTATGTATGTATGTATATATTATATACATTGGTACCTCTACATACGAATTTAATCCGTTCCAGAACCAACTTCGGATGTAGAAAATGTTCGGATGTCGAAACGAATTTTCCCATAAGAATACATTGAAATAGGATTAATCCGTGGTTGAGCCCAAAAACCTATGATAACTTCTTAATAAACTACTACACATAATTTTCCCATGAGAATAATGAACACTAAATTAGATAATAAACATGTAAATAAGAAGAATAGACATGTAAATAAGAAGAATAAGCAAAAAAAGATAAATAAGAAACGGGTTTTTAGCGTCACTTTACCTTAGAAACTCCAGCGCAGGTGTTGTTAGTCTTGCTACGCAGAGAGGAGACGGACGGGCAGCGAGGAGGTAGAGAGGTTAACTACGATAAACGTACACTACCGTAACTTATTCTAACTTACACTAAGTGAACTTTAACATAACTTAGCTTATTTTTTTTTTATTTTTATATTTTATATTTTTTTTTTTGCATTTTCTTTTTGATGATTATGTAATTTTAATCACTTTCACTCTCTACATTTAAAATTGACTGAATTTCTTTCGCTTCACTCTTTTCCGTTTTCTTTGTTTCACTTTCTTCCGCTTCACTCTTTGCCGTTTTCTTCGCATCACTTACATCCTCTTCATCACGAGTTCGCTTCGCAGTTTTTTTTAAAGAAATTATCGATAGATAATTGCTTGGTATGGCTTTTCAGAATGTTTCGAAAGTGAGTTAGGCAAACATCATCTAATTGAGAAACTACACGACAAACCTGCAATTTCTTTGGATGGTATTTGTCGATGAAGTCAACCACGTCTTGATATTTTCCTAACACCTCTTTTATATGTGCCGAACCTAACACATGTTCTACCTCCTCGCTCCCTTCCTCGTCATCACTCATGTGCTCCGACATAGCATGGAGTTCCTTGAGCTCATCCGTGGTAAGGTCGTCGTGATGTTCGGCGACGAGTTCCGTAACGTCATCTGCGTCGACCTCCAGACCCATGGACTTGCCAGGGAGACGATTTCCTCTACGGCTTCCGCTGCACCGACCACGGGATCAGGTTTGGGGTCAAAACCCTCGAAATCTCGGGGAGAAACTGCATCAGGCCACATCTTCTTCCAGGCAGAATTGAGGGTCCGTCGAGTTAATCCCACCCAAGCCTGATCTATGATCTTTAAGCAGTGCACGATGTTGAAGTGGCCCCTCCAAAATTCACGCAAAGTTGAGTTGGTGCTTTGCGTGACATTAAAGCACTGCTTAAATAAGTGCTTTTTGTACAGCTTCTTAAAATTAGAGATGACTTGCTGGTCCATGGGCTGGAGGATAGAGGTGGTATTCGGTGGAAGATACAGCACCTTTATGAACTTGAATTCATCGAAGATATAATTTTCAAGTCCGGGGGGGGGGGGGGGGGGTGAGCGGGTGCATTGTCAAGGCATAGCAGGCACTTTAAGGGCAATTTCTGTTCATGAATATACTTCTTCACAGAAGGGCCGAAAACTTGGTTAACCCATTGCACGAAGAATTGCCTGGTGACCCAGGCCTTCGAGTTGGATCGCCAGAAAACATGAAGCTGATCCTTATCAACGTTGTTTACTTTAACCTGTTAACCGTCCCTCTCCCTAACCGTTTTCGCTTTGTGAGCGTCACCCCCTATCCAGCGGATTGGCGCTTAAGCTTAAACCATGCGGTCTCACCTTCTTGATGCATTTTTTTTTTTATTATTTATTTCTTATGAACTTGTTTACTTTTTTATTATTATTATTTTTTTGTATTTCTTTTCTTGTTTTTTTTTCTTTTTTTTATAAATATACTCATTTAGTTATTGTTGAAATAATGAAGAAATTAGGTAAAAAAAAAAAATGCAGGATTTCTTATTTTTGTATTATTCATTTCTTATGAACTTGTTTACTTTTCTTTTATGATTTTTTCTATTTATTTTCTTATTTTTTTTTTGGCATAAATATACACATTCAGTCATTGTTGAAATAATGAACAAATTACGTAGAAAATATCTGAGGAAATAAAGAAAATTGCAAATAAACATTTTTATTTTAATCATGAACAAAACATATTTATTATTTTGTATTCCTATTCTATCTATATACCACGTCAATTTCCCCCAATTATGGGAGGTAGCCGACATCAAGGAAGAGAAAAGAAAAAAAAAAACACAAAGGGGGACATTCATCTCTTTGCTCCTCTCATATTCCAGTTCTATTTATTCCTGTGTGTGCCATTCTTTGAAACATGGTGCTGCACACAAACCAACATCACATTCTTTACACCAGTAGGATGTTTCCTTCCTTTTGCCATTTTTCCTGCAAAGAGCACATTTCCTTAGTGGTTTTCGCTTTTTTTTCGGTAGGAGAGCAATATTCAGGGAAATGTCTTTCAAATAAGCGTGAAGGCTTTGCAATAAGTCTAGTTGGTCTTCTTATTGCATCCTTATTTCTTCTTGCATATGTAGACACCATTCTTTCAGCTAGCCTCAGTATAAACTCCCGTCTTGGAAACTTTCCACCAAGTATTTTGTTCGTAATGAAAGCATTTAGGAGACACATGTCTAGCATGTGCCGAAATACCTTCTTGTAATACTTTTTCAGCCTGTTTCTTGCTGTTGAAAAATGTACCATAAGATTATCTGATAAATCAACACCACCCATATTGTTATTATAGTCCTCAATTGCTTTTGGCTTAGACTTTTCATGTCCTCTCCTAGATTTTACAATTTTCATGGAATCATCGTGCAGAGTATTCAGAACACATACGTCTTTCTTGTCTTTCCGTTTCAACACCATTGATTTGTTTCGGAATGCTGCTACGGTTTCACCTTTTTTTAGTTGAGCATTTTTTATAAATGCTGGCACATCTTTTCTCGTGAGTCTCAGAGTGCCAACAGTTTCAGTTTCATTGTCAACAAGCATATCTGCGAGTGTGGGACTAGTATAAAAATTGTCTATATAAAGACAATATCCCTTTCCTAAAAGAGGATCCATAAGAGACATAACTCTAGATGTCACAGAAAGATTCTTGTATTTATCCAAAAATGTGTTTTTACCTGAATAAATACAAAAGTTCCATATATAGCCAGTGCTACTTTCACAAAGTTCAAAAAACTTTATACCAAATCTTTTCCGCTTTGCTGGGATATATTGAACCCATGAGAGGTTCCCCTTCCATCCCATCAGAGACTCATCAATAGATATATTCTTTCTTGGAATATAATTTTCCCGAAACTTCTTCAAAATAAGGTCTGTGAATGGTTTTATTTTAGCTGTCTTTCTTCCAGGCCCATCTGTTATGGTTGCATTGTCTACTAAATGCAGGAATTTTTGCAGCAAATCAAATCTGTGACCACTCATCACTTTCCGATAAAAAGGAGTAGCAATACTTTCACGTGATGTGAAATACATTGAATTTTCTAACTTTGAATCAATGCCCTGCAAAATAAGTAGGCCTACAAACAGTTTCATTTCACACGCATCTGTATCATACCACCTATTTACTCTTGATTGTGAGGATAATCTATCTCCATTTTCATCTAGAAATTCCCCTGCATGTCTGTTAGTTTCTGTGACGAGATAATCAATAACTTCATCAAAAAATTCAGCAAAATATTCCGTTGGATATTCCTTATCTATGATGATGAACTTTACACCACTATCTCCACGAAATGTGAAGGGAAGCTTGCTCTTTCCTTTCCTCGTCCAGTCAGATGGCAAAACGTTTTCGTCATCACTCGATGAAAATTCATCTTCATTCTCACTAGAGCACATGGAGCTATCACTCTCATCTTGAATTTCCTCTTCACCATCAGTACTTTCTTCTCCATCAGTACTTTCCTCAATTATAAATCGTATTTCCTCCTCTGATAGCGTAATTTTTTTACGAGCGCTCATCGTAGGGTAGCGGGGAGATGAGAAAAATATAGGAGACCCGTCTCAGCCGAACGCCAAATGCGTACTGAAGAAACAGTTCTACTAAACGTTGTATCAAGTGAACGCAGTTGCCAATGATTACCAGATTTGGCGAGGGTGTTGCCAGACGATGTTCCTTTTGTTTTCTATACGTATGAGCGTGATATGCCGTCGAAGACACCTTGAAAATATCTTCTAAAGTGGTGGACGTCATATGCCGTCAAGTGCGGTTGCGCAAAAAAAATGGAGGACGGCATATGACGTCGGAGACGGTTAACAGGTTAAAGGCCCTAGGGTTCTCTGAATGGTAAACCAGTAAGGGCTTGACTTTAAAGTCCCCGCTAGCGTTGGCACATAGGGCAAGAGTCAACCGATCCTTCATTGGCTTATGCCCAGGCAATTTCTTCTCTTCGGCAGTGATGTAGGTTCAACTCGGCATCTTTCAAAACAGCCCGGTTTCATCACAATTAAACACCTGCTGCTCTATGTAGCCTTCTTCCTTCACGACCTTTTTCGAAGTTCTTGACAAAGTCAGCTGCAGCCTTTGTGTCCGCACTAGCAGCCTCTCCGTGGCGAACAACTGAATGAATCCCGGACCGTTTCTTAAATTTCTCGAACCAGCCACGAGATGCCTTGAAATCATCTGAGGAAGGTTCGGTTGAACTCTCCCCAGCATCACCCCCAGAGCTCTCCTCCTTCAAGTCCGTAAAGATGGCGTGCGCCTTCTCGCAGATGACGGTCTCGGTGATGGTGTCGCCAACGATCTCTCTATCCTTAATCCACACTAGTAGAAGTCGTTCCATCTCTTCTATGATAGGGGTACGGTGTTTGGAAATTATGGTGATCCCCTTAGAAGGTTTCACTGCTTTAATAGCTTCCTTCTGTTTAAGGATTGTCGAGATCGTCGACATATTACGGCCATACTGTTTAGCAAGTTCACTCTCGCGGACGCCACGCTCATGTTTTTCAATAATTTCCTGCTTAATTTCTAAAGAAAGCATTTCCTTCTTCCTTTTCTCACCACTACCACTGGCAAAACTAAGCCTTTTAGGACCCATACTTTACGTAAATTACTGTTAAAGGATGCACGTAAAAAATCACAATTAAAACAGTTAATAGCAGAACGCACAGTGCACAACCGCAAGAAGCCGACGAGAACAGAGGACTGACCCAAGCCCCGCTAATTGAGCGTCCCTCCGAGGTCGATGTGCTGCCTTCTATCGGCGGAAATAAAAAACACTTCACGCGCTATGAGCACCGACTACGCATACGAGCATTGTTTACTTCGGGTGTAGAAAAAAACATTCGGGTGTAGAGTCTGAACGTGTTCGAATTGTACTTAGCGTGTCGAAAAATTTGGATACAACCGGTACGACGAAAATTGCTTACTTCGTGTGTCGAAATAAAATTCGAGTGTAGTCAAAAATTTGCTCGAATTTTACTTCGGGTGTTGGAAAATTCGGATGTAGATACGTTCGGATGTAGAGGTTCCACTGTATATATAGAATATATGTATGTATGTATGTATATATACTGTAGCTTTTATCTTAACAATACTGTAAGAAATCCTTCTTATAGATTTTTTTATAAAATACTGTACAAAATTTCTTTTATGGATAAATAAAACAATAAAAAGTTGTTAAAGTTTTGATAATTTTCTATGCCTGTAGTATTTACTACTGTACTATGCATAGCCTACTGTTTTCAGTATTTTCCGAATAATGTAGAATTCTTTCCTATAGATACAAAAAACAAAAAAGGGTTTTCAAGGTTTAATGCAGTATCTAGCAATAGTTGAAAATTACAGTATAATACTGTATATCCATGATGACACTCCCACACGTAAACACGGCCACTAGGCGCAAGTGTGCACTAGGCTGCTGTACGATAATCTACCGTAATTTTCTGCCAGAAAACATCTTTAAAAAAACATTTTACATAGTTCGGTATTTTCTCTATCCATCCTCTCCTTGAAAACCTTCAAACTCCTCCATCTCATCCTCTGTGAAGATTTCTTCTAGAGAAGGAAGGCTTTGGAAAACATTTGAGGTTGAGGGGACGGCCGGATCAAGGACTGCGGGCTGAGCACGCTCGTCTTCGTTGTCACTCACGTTAGGCCAAACGAATTTTGTTATGAGTGCCTGCTTTAACTTATTCTGCTTCTGAATGTGAAGATTGAAATAATATCTAAATGTTTGGTCAGTACCCTGAATCATTTCAGCTTTCCGAACCTCGCAAATCTGTAATGAAAAGTAAAATAAATATTAAGAAATGAACTTGAAAATTACAGTCTTGATCGAACGATTCTCACTCTCTCTCTCTCTCTCTCTCTCTCTCTCTCTCTCTCTCTCTCTCTCTCTCTCTCTCTCTCTCTCTCTCTCTCTCTCTCTCTCCAAGACACAAACGTTTCTGTTCCGCTCCTTGCTATTCGTGGATGTATAACTCCTTGAGTCTAAGCTGGATGATCCATAGGAGTCGCACATTTTCAAAATTTGCTCTTTATTCTTCAAAATGGATCTCACTGTAGACTCATTCATATTCAGCTGACGGCCAATAGCACAGTTGTTCTTTCCTTCTGCTTTCAACCTAATGACAAGCTTTTTCGTCTCGATGGGATAAGTCTTTCTTTTTGGCTTCGGGGTCGGTGCAGAAATGATGTGAATTATCGGAATGTGTGCAGATCTTGACAGTGCAATAACTAGTTAGCGACTGAGAATAAAAAAAATAAAAAGCCCGATTGACGATGCTGATGAAGAGGATATCGAATACCGATTTTTCCCTAATTGATTTTTTCTACGTTCTGTCTAATCCAATGTACAGTACATTCTTATGTAAAGGGCGAACCCCAACATTTCTTGATGCTGCTACACTTTAATTATAGATATTTTACCTCCTATTTATAATCTTTATTTATAATAACATCTTTAGTAAAAGCTCTTCAATATCACTTTCAGAAGTAAATGCGTTTATGATCGACGATGAAACGTAAAAAAAAAGTTTTCCTTTTAAGGAGGCGTTTTTTTAGAAAAAAAAAAAAAAACACAAAACAAAATTGCTCATATTTCATTTATTTTGATTTTCTAAGGATAAATAAAACAACATTAATTATAACATTATTATTACATAATACCTGGTAAGATATCTTTTGCCGCAAAAGTTAACCTATAGACAGATGTTAAAATTGGTTAGCGAGTTCGTTATGATCGGCGATGGAACGTACTAAACAAAGTAATGGGTTTGGTTGTAGTGACATGTTTGGCAGTAGCATGATATAAAATAGTCTTTATTTAATTTAATTTTTGGTTTCAAAAGTACAGTACTATATAAAAGAATTTCAAACAATTTAGATGAAACGCAGCACAACGCACTACTACTGGATGATAGCGGTAGTCTTGCACACGAAAGCAACAAAGGTATTCCCATGACGATGCTGTTCTGTTGTTTTTTTTTTTGGGGAAACTTTTCAATATTTCAAATGGCACTGTTGATTTTGATTGTTTTTAATTTAAAGTTTAATGATTAAGGATTTTTCACCATAATCACAACGTAAGTATAAAAATTAATTAGTACAAATATGGAATATTATATATATAGGTGTTGGACAGTTAGGCTAGCCTAGCGA
Organism: Palaemon carinicauda; assembly: GCF_036898095.1. Taxonomy (NCBI): domain Eukaryota; kingdom Metazoa; phylum Arthropoda; class Malacostraca; order Decapoda; family Palaemonidae; genus Palaemon; species Palaemon carinicauda. The sequence continues at coordinate 48,659,927 of NC_090738.1, forward strand.
CAAGTTCACACAACAGATGGGCAAACCTTAACATTTTTCATCCAAGACTAGTCTTAAAATGTTTGAACAGAAATCTTTCTCTCACATTCTCCCCCCCCCCCTTCTCAGACATCGGGGAACCATCGCTCCCCCCCCCAATACAATTAAGAAAACAATAGATTTCCTACGCTTCGCGGTGATTGACTCGCAGATTTAGAATGCTCCTCGCAGATACAGGAAATTTAATTTTTAAAAACTATCGATCGCGTAATTGAGGAATCGCATAACTAACGGATTTTGAGTGAAGCGAAAAATCTATTTTTGGGTGAGATAGCCATGGCGTCCTGATGGAAGGTTCCTTTTTGGTAGCTTCCTTGGGTAAATAACTACTAGATATTCCCAGAGAATTTAACCACAGGTTATCACAGAATTCTAACTTCTGGAGCGAGTATCCTAAAGGTTTCCCTTTAAGACATCGTATATCAACAGGGGACGCATGTATTAACGCGACACATAGCTATCTGCACCCCACATAGTTAACACTTCGATGTGTAGGGGCGGAGAATAGCGGGGGAGCCGTTCCACAGCTAATCTCGTCCGTGGCTACTTTTGGTACTCGAAACGTAAACAAACGGGCGCCATTGCTAAATGACGTCACGTCCGTTCTCATCCTGAAGTCAGTTGCTTGCCGATCACCATGATACAGCAGGACAGGGTGGGACCTGAAAGGCTGGACGAAGTAGCAGGGAGGGTCCATCAGAACGCCATGGCTATCTCACCCAAAAATAGATTTTTCGCTTCGCTCAAAATCCGTTTTTTGGGCTCAAGCTATGGCGTCCTGATGGAAGAATACCAGAGAATCAATGTATCGTGGTAGATTTTCCCCTTTTAGTGTAAGTGCCGAGGGCTTTGAATAGAGTAAGCATGGTAATCTTGATAGAGGTTCCGTGGGGCTGAAACTCCCTGCCCCCCTTGGCAGAGAAGTCCCAACGGACCATGCTGAGGATCAAAGTGGTTCTTGAAGGGCTACCCACCTTGCGGGGAGAACGTGAAGAACTCGGAGACAAGACAGAATGGTTGCTATTCGTATAGGAACATTCTCAAAAAACAGACAAGTGGTGGTTAGGCACTGTATATTATAAAGGAGAACAGTCTGGTCTCAAAGGTATAGCGCAAGTAAGTATTCAGTTAGGAATATTACATAGCATGGGTGAGTATATAATATGGATTGAACCAATTATCTTCATCTTTTTTATAGAGGAAAAAGGGGAAGGATAATGAAATTATGACAACCATGTATTTCATAGTATAAGTAGGAGCGGATTGAGACGCACAAGTAAATAAAATAGAAATTTTATTTCACAATTGCAGAATATGGTAAATAAATGCAATAAAGGATGTAAAGGTAATTTACAATAAATTATAATGTACATAGTAATGAAAGACTTCGCTCTTGAATCTGAAAGAAAATTTCAAATTATTAGAAAGCACGGGTTCCAGAGGAACATTAGTCTTTTAAAAGAAAAATACATCATGCACTAGGCATACGGCACTCATGTGACGACTATGACATTTCACCTGAGAGAAGAACAGTCTATGAAAAACACTGTGTCTTTGAATTCACTACGTATCACGCGAGGGTCAACATAGGCACCCAAGGAGTTAGAGTCCCAAGTAACTCACTGTTTTATGCAGAGTTAGGTGCAGGTTTCATAACACTACCTGTGACTACCACAAAATGTTTGACTTCATGCACTTGTTTCGCGTAATGCTTGAAGAAAACACGCAAGGATTTCCAGCCTGTGAAACTCTTGAGGCTTTCGAAATTCATACTCTGAATGAAATTCAGAGACGATGCGACTTTTCTAGGATCATGACCTGCGGGTGCACTGTCAGGATCCGCTCTGCGAATGAAATAGGTGATTTTCGCTCTTAGTTGTTTCAGTGACAGGTCGCTGCCCGATGTTTCTCCTTTGAAGAGTTGGCCTCCACCAAAGTCAGAAGTTCTACGAAGATAGACCTTTAGGCTCTCTACTGGACATAGAGAGGCATCTTCTTTCAGGGGGCAGATTCTCCAAGGGCCCCATCTTTTGGTGGGTAGTTCGTTTTTAGCGAGAAACGTCGGATCCAGGAAGAGGGTAAGGTCTCCTGAGTCTGTAAACAGAATGTGACCCTCGTCCCTTGATAATACCACTATTTCTCTTACTCGGGCTCCTAAGGCAAGAGCAAAAAGAAATATAATCTTTTGAGTCGGATCCTTGAGAGGGCACGAATCGTTGTCCAAATTGGAGGCGAAATGGAGCACCTTGTCCAGAGACCAGGAGATAGGTTTTGGTGGGGGTGCTGGGCGTAGACGAGCGCATGCCTTCGGCAGTTTATTGAAGATGTCGCTGGACAGATCAATCTGGAAGGCGTACATTAGTGGTCTAGTCAAGGCCGATTTGCAAGTAGAAATCGTGTTGGCTGCTAAGCCCTGTCCATGAAGGTGAATGAAGAAGGACATGCAAAAATCGATGGTGATTTCCGTAGGATTTTTTTGCCTTGACGAAAGAGACCTATTTTCTCCAGGATGATTCGTATTGCCGTCGTGTGGATTCGGTCTTGTATTCCTCGAGGAAGTCTAGACTTTTCTCTGAGATCCCAAACCTTTGCTTCACGGCTAGGGAGAGAAAATCATGAGATGAAGGTCCCTGACTTTCGATGATGAAGCGAAGACAGTCGACTTCTGTACTTGCTGGGAGAGAACTGGGCCCGGGAGAGGGATCAGCGTGGGTTGTAGCTCCAGGACTATGGGGTACCAGTTGCTCCGGGGCCACTTGGGAGCCACTAGGGCCGCTGTTCCTTTGAAGGTTCTCAGTTTGGAGAGGACTTTTAGCAGAAGGTTGGTTGGTGTTCCAATCCAGTGACATGGCGTCCACTGCTTCTGCCTTGGGGTCCTTGTACGGGGCCACATACCGAGGAAGTTGATTGTTGTCGCTCGTTGCGAAGAGATCGATCTGAAGTTCTGGGACTTGGTGAGAGATGAAGGAGAATGATCTTGCGTCTAGAGACCATTCCGACTCTATCGGGCGTGTTCGAGATCGAGCGTCCGCCGTCACGTTGCGGAATCCTTGTAGGTGAACTGCAGACAGGTGCCATTTCTTCTTCTCTGCCAGACGGAAGATTGTTAGAAGCACCTGATTTATCTGGGGCGATCTTGAGCCTTGGTGATTGAGACATCGAACTACCACCGAGTTGTCCAGGGTCAGACGAATATGGATCGAGGGAGGCGGGGAGAGTTTCTTCAGAGTTAGAAGGACCGCCATGGCCTCCAAGATGTTGATGTGAAACGTCTTGAATAGGGGAGACCATGTTCCTTGAGCCTGTTTTTGGTGGGAGTGACCTCCCCAACCCTCCAGCGAAGCGTCCGTGTGGATGTTGAGTGATGGAGGTGGGTGTTGAAGAGGGATGGACCTTTTCAGGGCCTTTGCTTCCGACCACGGCTTTAGGAGTAACCGAAGTCTGTTTGGGAGCCGTCGCTTGAGGTCTCTTTGAGCGATGGATGCGGAACGTCTCCAGACTCCCGCGGCATCCTTTAGCTGTGCACGTAGCACTGGGTTTGTCACTGAGGCGAACTGTAGAGAGCCTAGAACTTGTTCCTGCTGATGTCTTGAGATCCGTTTGGATTTCAGCAGTCGCTTGACAGACCCTGCTATTTCCTTCCTTTTCTTCTGGGGGATGGAAAGGCGGTGTGACTGAAGGTTCCACTGGATTCCTAACCATTGGAACTTCTGAGCTGGAGAGAGGCGAGATTTCTTTGTGTTTATCTTGAATCCCAGGTGTTCTAGGAACTGGGTAACTTTGTTGCAGGATCTTAGACAATCTTCGGGCGATGGAGCCCAGACCAGCCAGTCGTCGAGGTAGGCCATCACCTGGACGCCGCGGAGGCGAAGCTGTTGAACGATGGCGTCTGCCAGCTTTGTGAAGATCCGAGGGGCCACGTTGAAGCCGAAGGGCATGGCCCTGAAGGCGTAGCTTTTCCTTTGGAGTCGAAATCCTAGGTAGGAGGAAGCGTGGTGGTTCATTGGAACGTGCCAGTAGGCATCCGCCAGGTCTATGGAGACCGTGTAGGAACCTTGAGGCAGAAGGGTCCCTATCTGTTGGAGAGTCAGCATCTTGAACTTGTTGTTCGCTATGAACTTGTTGAGGGGGGATAAGTCTAGAATGACTCTGAGTTTGTCGGAGTCCTTCTTGGGGACGCAAAACAGTCTCCCTTGGAACTTGGTTGACTTTACCCTCCTTATCACCTTCTTGTTCAAGAGATCTAGGATATATTCTTCCAGAAGGGGGGTTGATTGTTGGAAGAACTGCTGGAATGTTGGGGGTGGTTGAGTCCAACTCCAGCCTAGACCCTTCTTGACGATGCTGTGTGCCCAGGGATCGAAGGTCCAACGATCCTGGAATTGGCGGAGTCTTCCTCCCACCGGAAGCACTTCATTGCTTCTGGTGTCCCGAGGGTTTACTGCCTCGGCCGCTAGCTCCCCTTCCTCCTCTGCCTCTGGAGGGACGGCGAGATGCGTCTATGCCTGCACCTCTGTTTGAGCCTCTACCTTTGGGACGAAAGGTAGTTTACTGTTGCTCGAAAGCAGGGGTGAAAACCGGCGACTGTGACAAGACCGGTTGAGTGACCAGCTGAAAGGTCTGCTGTGGCTGAGCTGCCACTTGGGGAGTAGCGGATCCCGGAAACTGCCGTCTCTGTTGACGTTGCTGGGGTTTCGGCTTGGAGGATTTCCTCTTAGGCTGAGGGCCGTCGTCCTGAGAGGATTTCCTTTTTTTCGACATGCCCCACTTGTGGAGAAGGTTCCTGTTCTCCGTGGCAGCCTTGTTGGTGATCTCTTTCACAAGGGAGGAGGGAAAGAGGTGCTTACCCCAGATGTTGGAGGAAATCAGCCTCCGGGGTTCGTGTCTCACTGTGGCACTGGAGAACACGAATTCACGACAGGCTCTACGAGCCTTCGTGAAGCTGTACAGATCTTTTACTACGGTCGCCAAATGTGTTTTGGCGAGAACCATGTAGTAGTCAGGGACCCTAGTGTCACTGGCCATGACGTCGAGCTGTACCTGGAGGGACATGGATGCGGCGAGCCTTTCCTTCGTGACATGTTCCCGACGAAGGAGATGGTCATTAAGTTTCGGGAGGTCTTCGTTAAACTGACGGCCAGCGACGTCAGGTTCTAGTTTTCCTACCACGAATGTATGCTGGACATCTTTCCAGTGTCGAACATCGGGGGGAGTAGTCAGGGAGAAGGGTCTGCACTCCTCCAGTGCAGGGCAAGGTTTTCCTTCTTCCACTGCCTTATGTACCGCAATGAAGGCCTTTTCCAAGAAGGGGAGGGTCGCATCGTCTGGTGCGATGTAGGTAGGGTGCTTCTTGCTAAGCGCAGGAAGTTTTGAGCAGGTAAAACCCCTACTTTTTACTGTATTGGCCAGCATAGCCTGGGCCTTCGGGAGATCGAACACAATCACCTCCTTTGGTTCGGTCTCCTCTTTAGAGGCAGGTTCGGATCGAAGTCGGACGTAACAGTCCGGATAAGCCTCAAAGTTCGGGAAGAATTCCACTTCTTCCAGTACAATCGAGCCGATCTTCTCACTGATGAAGATCCTGCCTGTTTTAATTGGCATGTGCTCGGCATACCTCCAGGGGTTGGTATCTGAGCATGCCGGGAGGTCCTTAACCGAAATCCTTTTCGGCTGCTTTGAACTTCCCATGTTGGACCTGATGTACTCGTGTGTCTCACGGAGTTTCTTGTCCATGAGAGCCTCGAGCATTCGGAACATCTCCTGGGCGCTGGATGGGATGGGATCCGGGGTAGCGGAGGTAGACGGGAGTGATACGTCCGTCAGTGTAGGAGTCGGTGTGGGGGTGGAAGGTGGAGCGACCTCCTGCTCCGACTCAGTGTATTCCACCTGGTCTTCCTCATAGTCCAATTCGTCGCCCATGAGGTTCCTCTCAGTGTTCTCCGACACTTCCGACATACGTTCCGCGTTGTCGGTATCCAAACGGCACTCGTGCATGGACTGGGCCATGACTACATCAGGTTCCACTGTTATCCGGACGGTGGGGATCTGATCCTTGGGGACCACAGAGTCTGGGGATGCCTTCGGAAAAAGCAAGGCCCTCAAGTCTTCGGTGGCAAGGTATGGTCCGGTGGCGTTCTTTTGGAAGCCACGCACCCACTTGCGTAGCTTCTCTCGAGAAGCGTCCCTAACCTCCGCTGAGAGAGGATTATTGAACGCCTCGACCAGGCGGTCCTTGCAGACTGTGCAGTTCTGCGGGTCCCAAAACTTCAGATCGCCTTTCTTGTTGGCGCAAGGGGCGTGGGTCCTACACGCCGTGTGCCCGTAGAAGTGCGGGTGCTTCACTCCACAGAAGCCGTGGTCGCATTTCACGTACTCCTCCTGTAAGAGAAAGAGAACATGAGTATGGGGAAGTCATATTAATGACTTATATTCTAAAGTTAAATATTAAAAGGTTAATTTTTAACTTAATCTGAAGTGATATAAACATTGTGATGTTTGAGAGTGGAGCGGGAAATGAAGTAGATACACATACTCCGTGTAACCCGCCCGGCTGGTTACCGTAACCTTATCCATAGGCAATTTGTTTGTGACCGAGGACACAGGGTAGAATTCTTCATAGATTGCCAGGGAGGCAAAGGGAATTCTAGAAGGAATTGCCAAGGATATAAAACTGGAACTGAGACCACTCAGACCATTGAATTGGGGATGTAGAAAACCCCATAGGGTAATGGTTTCCGGCAACCAGCCGTGCTAAGATACACACAGCATGCTGGAAAATTGTGATATGCAAGAAGACAGCACGGCTACTAATAGAACGGTAAGACAATACCTATCTATTTATGTAGTCAAACCATCTGGTTGCAAGGTAGGGCTATCAGCATGTGTTGATAGCTAGGAGAAGGGGTGCAAGTCTCTTGGCGCCTCCGGAATGCGCCGGCAGATCGGTGGCACGCCGGAGGCCGCTCCACCAGAGTTTCTGGCATTAGGGAAGACAAATAGAGAAGTCAAGAGTAATGCCAGGATGGCGGCCGCCGGTACAAAGGCGGCACCCCGGCGGGAGGCGGCGGCTCCGGCAGCCAGAGGTTGCCGGCTTGGTGACAGGGACAGGGTGAGCTATAGCAGAACCGGACTGCCGGCAATGGATGCCGGGACGCCGGGGGCAGGTCTGATGGACGGACGACCGAAGCTAGGAGGTATGAGGGTAGGCCATCGGCTGTACGACGACGGGAGGTGGCAGCCCCACGGCACACGGAGGGCTGTCTGCCACGGGGGGCAAGGAAGGGGTCACCAAGGGGGGAGGTCGGTATCGCCGACAGTAGAGGCGGCAAGGGACCGGCACCAGGACAGTGAAAGAGACAGAAGGAGGCATGTAGGAGTACGGGCACGAACCCCAAGGCATCCCACCTGAATGGGTGTACCCATGATAGGGGCTAGCCCTATCCCCCAGTGGCCGGGAGCCGCAGGCGGCCGGGAGCCAGTGTAGCCTAAGGGAGGGCTAGGGAACACCCAAGAGGGGGAGAACCCCTGCGGACAAAACGCATCCAGTGGCTAACCCCATAGGACACTATGAAGTGTATATGTACCAGAGCGGACTGCACACAGGGACTCAAGGTAGCCCTATCACTCCACCCTAAGGAGGAGTTGTAGGACAGGGGACAGATGGGTATAGGCTAACCTAAGTATAGGCTAGGCCACACAAGAGATAGGTGGGGAGGGGAGAAGAAGAAGGGTCTTCCATAGGGGAGGTTCTGTACCAAAACGGCCACCAAGGAAGGGAGGACGCTCCCTAGCCTAAGGTAGGCAGCCTGGCTGAGAACGGTGCATGGGTACCGTTTCAAGCAAGGCACCGAACTAGCTCCCCCCAAGCCTAACCTAGAGCAGGGATATTACACCCTGAACCAGGAAGGTTGGAAGACGTATCGCAATTGCAGGGAAGGTCAGGTAACCTAGCCTCAGCAATAGAGGAAGGGCAGGCCGTTCCTCATTCTCGGACGCAACCCTAAGGGGGGATCATTCCCTTAGGGAGGACAGAGAAGCGATAAGTACTCTGATATGAGCTTGATCCCCTTACGTGGTAGGGGGAGCAAGGCTACACAGAGGGAATGCCCTAAGGCAGGGGGTGAAGGGAGCATATAGGGGTCCTACATTTAGGTTAGGTTAGAAAGGCACACTATCAAACCTATCCCCTATATGGTCCCTAAAGGCGAAAACACTTGCATCACAGTAAACAGTATCATAAAATAATGCCACTATCTTTATAACTTAACCTAGGATCACTGCAATATATCATGCATGAACACTGATGATAGGCACTCTGGCCTAGGGGCTAGGCTAGCGATCTGGTATGGGGTCAGGCGATGACCAATAAAAGAGCGTCAAAACACGATATATAAAGTTCCTAGCTATGAAGACTAAATAACTAATAGTATCGATTAGTTAATAAGGCCGGAAAAGCTGTTGAGGCTAGCTGAATAAGGCATGCAAGACAACAGCGACGCCATAAAATGGCGTGTCCGGTAGCAGCACAGCTTTGCCAAAAAACATAAAATATCTCGAAAAGTAAAAGTTACTTTACGGTCAGAGCTTATTTAAACAATACTGGAACCTGGTACTCAACTTTCCAGAAGAAGGCGAGGCCGAGGGTAGAGACATGGCTAAGATGCAAGTCGATAAAGTAAGCACAGGGAAAATCCGTCTTAGTAAGACAAGCTACTATGCGAAGGATGAGGTCGGACGTGACGTCATTTAGCAATGGCGCCCGTTTGTTTACGTTTCGAGTACCAAAAGTAGCCACGGACGAGATTAGCTGTGGAACGGCTCCCCAGCTATTCTCCGCCCCTACACATCGAAGTGTTAACTCTATGTGAGGTGCAGATAGCTATGTGGCGCGTTAATACATGCGTCCCCTGTTGATATACGATGTCTTAAAGGGAAACCTTTAGGATACTCGCTCCAGAAGTTAGAATTCTGTGATAACCTGTGGTTAAATTCTCTGGGAATATCTAGTAGTTATTTACCCAAGGAAGCTACCAAAAAGGAACCTTCCATCAGGACGCCATGGCTTGAGCCCAAAAAAGGGATTTTGACGAAGGAAAAATCTATTTCTGGGCGAGAGACCTGTGCCGCCCAGTGAAATGCTCCTATAGCACCATTTCTAAGGAATATAACTGCTAAAATATTACCAGAGAAAAAATGCATAGGAATGCTAGGTTGAAGTAGCTCGCTCACCTATTGGTGTCGGTATAATCTAGGGCGTAACAGACCAGAGGTCTCGTACCATTTAGATATCTCCTCTTCAAAATCCCTCAATAGTGAGGTGCGGTTCAACCTCCCCTGCCGCGGAGACTAGTACTACTAACTCTACCCACGCTTGCCCAGCACTCCCTATAGCACCCCTAAGTTTGGGGTCTGATCAGGGGGGGACAACTAGGGTGGGTTCACTGGGCGGCACAGGTCTCTCGCCCAGAAATAGATTTTTCCTTCGTCAAAATCCCTTTTCTGGGCTCAACCTGTGCTAGCCAGTGAAATAGTACCAGAGAAACGAACCCAAACTTCAGTAAATATAAGGGAACGAATTAAAATCAACATAACATAACAGTGGTTTAATCAAGAGTTGTAGAAGTAGACGATAGTCTTTTATAACATCAAAAACTGACAGGGTATAATATCCCAGGAAGGGATGACAAAATGTAAAAATAAAACTTGAAAACAAAATATGATCTGAGGTCAGAATATCTTAGATAAAACCATATAAAACTGGACATAAAAGAAATATAGTTCGCAGGACAAAATGTAAATATGACAATTAATAATAGAGATAAACAATATGTAAGACACGGGGACACCCATGGGTGACACAACAAACTGAACTCAGGTAGGAACTGAAAGTGAGGCAGGTAAGAGGAAGAAGATGGCAAGACATAGTACATTGAGGAATTAATTAGGAATTAATTTGTTCGGGGGATACCATGCTCCCTGCGGCTACGGTAGCGAGCTGAAGGGCCTCTAGATGTTTAAGATAGTGCCGCCTGAACACTGACGGGGATTTCCATCCGGTATATTTAGTAAGATCTGCAAAGTTCGATGGAAAAAATTTATTGAGGTTGCTACCGCCCGTATGTCATGGACGTGAGGGAAAGATTCAGGATTAGCCTGTTTGATAAAATACGAAATCTGTTGTCTGATCCCTTTTAAAGTTATAGTCCCTCCCTGTTCTCTGACGAACAAGGGTCCTGAGGTCTTATAGGCAGTCCTTGATAGAAAGGACTTTACGAGTGGTAACAGGACACAGGGAAGGATCCTGAGGGAGCGGGATAATTTTCCAGGAGGACCATCTGTTCTGAGGGTCTTCATTTTTGGCCAAGAAGACTTTGTCTGGGGAGAGGAGAACTTCTCCTGATGGAAGAAACTCAATGTGGCCTGGATGTCTTGACAAGGCCGCTAATTCCGAAATTTTAGCGCCGGATGCTAAACTCATAAGGAATAGTTTTTCTGAGTAGAGGTATATACTCACATGAGTCATTGATGGTTTCTGACGCCAGTTTGAGGACATCATTGAGAAACCAGGAAACCGAGTTAGGACGAATGGATGGTTTCAGTCTGGCACAAGCTCTAGGAATTGAAGCTAGCAATGAGTGTTAGATCTATATTAAACCCGACCAGGAAAATTTTCTTCAAGGCAGATTTAATGGTAGTAATAGTGTTAGCTGCCAAACCTGACTCAAACAAGGTCCTGAAAAAGGTAACTGTTAGGTTTAATGTCATAAAGACAACATTAGAATCCTTCAAAAACTTTGCTAGTTTTTTGACCGCTGAGTCATATTGACGAAGAGTGGAGTCTCTCTTATCTGATTCTAAGAATAAAGTATTCTGGGGATCTATGTTAGCCCCTTTGTGGGCCACAAACTTCATGAAGTCCATAAAGTTAGGGCGTTCCGAATGTTTGAGGAAGCGAACACAGTGCGCGTTTGTACTATTTTGGGTCAAAGTCGGGTTGGGAATCTGGCGAGGGCGGAGACTCAGCTCCAGTAAAAGAGGAAACCAATTGCTCTTGGGCCAATTGGGGGCCACCAAGGCTACTTGACCTTTGAAGGTTCGAAGTTTGTCCAGTACCTTCATCAATAGGTTCACCGGTGGGAAAAGATAAATCCTTTCCCAGGTGTTCCAGTTCAGAGACATGGCATCTGTGGCGTAAGCCCGAGGGTCCAGGTTGGGGGCCACATAACATTTCAGTTTGTGGTTGGACTCCGTCGCGAAGAGATCTACCTGGAGGTCCGGTACCTGGGAGAGGATCCACTGAAACGATTTTCGGTCTAGTGACCATTCTGACTCCAACGGGGTCGTCCTTGAGAGTGCGTCTGCCACAACGTTCCGAACTCTGGACAGCTGATAGGTGCCATTGGTTCGAGGCTGCTAGGGAAAAGATTGCTACCATCACATGGTTGATGGTGCCTGACTTGGAGCCCCCTCTGTTTAGGCAACGGACTATAACTTCGTTGTTGAGAACTAGTCTCAGGTGTTGCTTCTTGGCCGGGGAAAGACGTTTTAGAGTTAGTAAGACCGCCATGGCTTCTAGGACGTTTATGTGGAACTGTTGGAACATTGTGGACCAAAGGCCCTGAACTTCCTTGTGTTGTGAATAACCCCCCCCCCCAACCTGATAGGGAGGCATCCGTGTGGATGACTATCTTTGGAGGAGGGTACCGTAGCGGGACCGATTTCGACAGGCTCTTGGTGGTTGTCCATTGGGAGGAGCCTCTTCCGAAGAATGGGAGGAAGACGGGTCTTCTTGTCTCGAAATTTGTTGTTCGCTCTGGGGTGCCAAACCCGGTTTATGTCCTTCAGTTTCGCTTTCAGAATGAGGTCTGTCACTGAAGCGAATTGTAGGGATCCTAGGATCTTTTCTTGGTTCCTTCTGGATGTTATCTTTTCCCCGAGAAAGCGTTTGGTATTCTTCGCAATCTCTATTCTCTTGGACCTGGGAAGACATAGGGTGTGAGAGCGTAGGTCCCACTGTAATCCCAGCCACTGAAACTTGGTCTCCGGTGTTAGGCGGGACTTTTTGAAATTTATTTTGAATCCCAGAGACTGAAGATACTGGATCACTTTGTTTGTCGCTTTGAGACAATCCTCGACGTTGTCTGACCAGATTAGCCAATCGTCCAGTTATGCGACGACTTGGACCCCTTGGGTTCAAAGTTCTTGAATGACTGATTCCGTCAGTTTCGTGAAGATTCTGGGCGCGATGTTGAGCCCGAAAGGCATCACTTTGAACGTGTAAGCCTTGTTGCCTAGTCTGAATCCTAGGAATGGGCGGAAATGTCTCGCTATTGGAACATGATAGTAAGCATCGGTTAGATCGATGGAGGTGGTGACGGCCCCACGGGGAAGTAAGGTCCGTACCTGCGAGACGGTAAGCATGTGAAACTTGTTGCATTGAATGAACAAGTTTAGCCGGGAAAGATCGAGGATGACTCTCCGGCTGTCTTTGAGTCTTTTTTCGGGACGCTGAATAAGCGACCTTGAAACTTCAGATGTTTTGTTTCTTTGATCGCGTTCTTGCGCAATAGATCCTGGGTAAACAGGGTCAGATCCGGTGTCGGGAGTTGATGGAATTTGTTCGGTGGAGGAGGCCCTTCTATCCAACTCCACCCCAGGCCCTTGGAAATTATGCTGAAGGCCCAAGGACTGAACCTCCAGCGACTCCTGAACGCATAAAGCCTCCCTCCTACCTGAAGAATCTCAGTAGGTGGAGGATTTTCCGCCACGGCCTCCGCGTGATCCCTTTCCACGGGAGAAATATCTCCCCTTACCTCTGTTCTGAAAGGAGCCTCGTGAACCAAGGCCCCTGTCTCGCTGGTATCCTTGAGAGGAACCCCGGGACTCATAGGCAGGGTTATAAGCCGGTGAGTTGAACGAACTCGAAGCCACTTGGCTTTTAGGGACAAGAACATATTCCTCTTGGGGCTGAGGCTTGGAGGTGGAGGGTTGGATGGTCTGAGCAACCGGGACCGGCTGGACTACCTGGAGAGGTCGGCGGAACTGGGCAGAGCTATAAGGACGTAGCCTTTTCCTGCCCCGGGATTGAACGTTCGACTGTTCGAACTTCCGTTTGGGAGTGAGACCCCAACGGACTTTGAGGCTCTGGTTCACCCTGGCAGCTTCGCTTAACGCCGAGTTGACCATGTTCTCCGGGAACAGGTCCGGGCCCCAAGCGGAGGCTTTAATGAGTTTATTCGGCTCATGGTGGATAGTAGCCTCTGATAGAACATGTCTACGGCAACGTCTTCTGGCTACCAAGAAGTCATAGTAATCCGATAACAAGGATTGTAAGGTGGCCTTTGTCATGACCTTAAAAGCGTGTTCCTCATCATAGTTGAGGGAAAACATCTCCGCCATCGTCGAGACGTTTAGGCTCCTGCTAAACCTAGACCGGGACTCGAACTCGAGTCGAAATAAAGTTTCAGGAAGTCTTGGAAGTCGTTCGCTAAATTGCGTCGACGCACAATCAGCAGATAACTTTCCAGAGGTAAATGTTGATTGAATGTTAAGCCAACATTCGTTATCTGATGGGAGCAGAAGAGATGTAGGGTCTGTCTCTCTAAGCTGGGGCAAAGGTTTGTCTTCGGCCACTGCCTGAAGAGCTAAGTCCACCATCTTGGTGACGCAAGGAGTAGGGGTCTGCTCGTCCACAAGAAACATAGTGTATGTGCTCTTGTGGGGAGTCAGCATGGTGTTCGCGCAACCCCACTCGTTCAGGGTTCTAACCCAAACAGACTGAGCCTGTTCTTTTGGGAAGCTAACGGTCTCCTTAGGGACCTTATCTAGCCGGACTAGAGCTTCTTCCGTTGTAGTGGTTTGCGGACTGTGGCCAGAGGTAGCACCCGAACTGCCTAGTGTCCAAATGCCGACCACAACCCGACGTTCACTACACAACAAATATACAATGGTGTAATACCCAAAAAACCCTAAGTAACAGGTCAAGAGAACGGAGCTCTGGGCACCACCCCTTGATTTATACTGGGCAAGGGGACCCAGCTTGAATCTTGGTTTTTATCATACCTTTCATTGGGCTAGCTGGATTATAAATAAAGGTATAAGAACATTAGGTGAAAGGGATTATTATAAGTTACTTGAAAGATTAAAAAAAAACAGTGACTGAGTAGGGGAACTCAGTGGTTTAAGGAACTGGAATGAGATGCTGTATTATAAAAAACAAGAAAAAAATATTTATTTAACCAAAACTGTTAGGATTACAATTACATTGACCCATCAATCCAAATAAAAAATTAAAGGCAAAATTAGCATCCGTTTACATCAAGCTTCAGCCACAGGATAACCAGATAAACAAATTTTGAAAAAGAATAAAATAATTATTCACATACTGGTCACTCACGTTTACTAAGCCATCTCAAACCAACCACCCATAAGAAATATATAAATCTGTGAGACTACTGAACTACAATACTTTCCCCTGAATCACTACTGTCCTTTCAATATCCAGTTCACCACTAAACTGCAAAGTCACTTAAAATTATCATACTCTAAACGGTAAGGCCGCATACGATGCCGTGCAGGTCTCTGCAGGCCCACAATAACAATGTTTCAAAATTTTTTTTCAACACGAGCAATTGCCAATGGCCTTATAATACATTGGTTGTGGTGTTATTCATTCAAACACATGATGGTACTTACAGTTCACAGGCAGTGAAAAATGAATACAGAGCAGACACACCCACCACTACACACTGGTAACAGGCCATCAACCACATTCATAATTATGAGCATTACTAGACAGATACTCTGTTCCTATATACTGTACATACAGTGGTCTCGAGTAAATTTCCCTTACAATTGGGAACTTCTGTCAACATAAATGTCTGCCGTATCTGTTCTTTTTTCTTTTCTTGATGAAGGAACCTATTCTTGTAAAGTACAGTACTTCTATTTACTCAAACTCTGGTTACACATTCAAACCCTACAGAGAGTAGGGCGTGCTGCAAAAACAAATGTTGTTAAGACAGTTGGTAGGACCAAACAAAAATATATACATACCCTACATAATGCTTGTAAAACATTTAAACCTATTTAAGAAAAATTGAAATCTTTACAGTGAATAAAATGTTATAGTACAGTACTGGGGCAGAATATCAGACATTATGACAAAAGGGAATTGATAATGAGAGTTACTTTAAAACATATATAACCCAAGCTTGTTATATGTGGAAATGGTTTGTATTTTTCCCAACTATTATTAATTTTTTCCACATTCCCCGCTCTAGATTTTTTTTGTCCACTCAACATTGTCTTACGACTAGCAACAACGCCCTACACTAACTTCATACATTCAAGTGAAAATTTTTTTTTTACCTTAGGTACAATAAGTTTTTTCCACAGACTCATGACTTAACAAAAAGCAATAGGAATAGACAACCTTTTAAACACAATGGAGATCCAGTACTTACAAATAAAAAGTTAGATTATTGTCTATTCCTCCCAACAATGCTTCAATAATATACAACATAACAATTTCCGTTATACTATACAGAAAACATCAGTATTACAGGTATACACTCAGGATCTATCAAGGGAAAAAAATTGCATCCATTGCAGTCCAAAACCAATTTAAAAGCATACAAAACTCATTGATTTTGGACTACAGGTTTTACATGATAAAAGCAATTTATTGAATTTATTATAACTGTCACAGTCAAGGTCAATTTACAGGACAACAATAAATGCAACAGTTACAGAAACCGTGACTAAATAAAGATTTCCTCACACCACGTGTCCCTTTCTCAGCCTTTCAGATACCCAATGTGGGAATTAAAATATAACTAATAAAAACAAAAAAGGGTAATTACTATCAAAACTTTCTTTGAAAAACTGTTCGAAGATTAATTCAGTGGGAGAATTATAGTTCTTCTTCTGAGTCTCAAAATTCTGTCTCGGGACATGCGCCGGGATTCAGCAATCTGCTGGCGAGCCATATTAATTTCTCGCAGCATAGGAGACAGGCTAAGCCGGCAACTCTCCAGATACAGGCTGGGTGTCTTTAATCGGTTGATAATCTCGCATAACAGTTGGTATCTGCGGGTGATCGACATACTTTGAGGTAAACCAGAGACAGAATCCGTAGACTCAGAAGAGGACAATAAAAATCCCGAAAAATCAGGCGATGACTCGGGGCAACGTTGTGTTTCGGGCGACCCAAACAGTGTTGTAACGTTCAGGTTAGATATACCTGACTGGGCCACTTCAGCCTCGAGCTCTGACCGGTATTTTAATCCACCATCAGAATGTAGGAAAGGGTTTGTATTCTGAGGGGACTCAGGAATGGAGGATGGTTCCCTCTCCATAATATTCATCTGGTCAGTGAGACGAGGTTTCCACTCCAGGACTCGAGACTGAACTAAAGGTAGGTCAAGAACAGGAGCTTTTGACCTAGTCCTTGGGGGACTAAATCCACTAAAGGTGGGATCTTCAGGCGACAGTCGGTCGTCACAATCGGGTGGCAAAAAGCCGAGAAAGTCATTATCAGGATAAATAGACACTGCCGATTCAGAAACAGGGCTTTCTAAAATAGCAGGTCTTGACCAATCTGGACTGGAACTCTTGGAACCAACAGAAGGTAGTTCCAATAATGGAATACTGGAAACTTCCCAGAATTCCCAACTCCCCGGAGGATGAACGATACCTTCCTCTTGGAAAGAAGAAGCTAAGAACTGGGGCGTTGGCAATTCAGGAACAGGACAGTGAACCACTGACTCGGGAGACAAAATAGGGGTTTTACACATTTCAGTGGGGCTGTTCTCCCATAGTTGGAGGACCAAATGATCTTGAAACGATTCAGGCTTTAACACAGGAGTCTCATCACAATTTTCCGGAGGATATAACCAAGCATCCAGTGCTTTCTTTCTCTCGTAAGTCCTAGCTGGCTTAAGAATGGGCTTAGGCTGAGTTGTAGCCCTAGTAGGATGGTGACTTTTCCTCTGTCGTCGGGACTTGTTACAATCTCGAGACAGAAGGTAGGACGCCACTACTGCAGCCACCCCATAGGAGTCGCCATCACTACTAGAACTAGAACTCTCAGAGACTTCAGAAGAAACAGGACTGTCATCCATGAGTTCTGGACTATTCAGAGTCTCTGTTACAGGATCAGGACCCTTCGGATACCAGAGAAAGTGCCTCCTAAGATAAACTGGAGGTTCAAACCAGGCCTTTAACTGGATATGGTGAGCTTTTACCAGTTCACCATCAGGCAGTCTCTGCAGCTCATAGGTGACCTTATTCTCGTGTACCTTAGTAACACGGAATACCCCCTCAAACCTAGGGATGAGCTTGTTCGTCAGAAGGTGTCCCAACAGGTGCACCTTCTTAAGCACCAGAGAACCCTCTTCAAACGGTTTGTACCGAGGATGTCCTTCAGCCCATGGGTCTCTCGTTTCTGCTGATAGCAACGAGATACTATCAACATCGTGAGCACCCTTCAGAATGTTCTCAGCTGGAGTACAGCCAATCTCAGTGTGGTGGGAATGGTTGTAGCTGAGAACTGCTCGGGATAAGAACTAGTCCCATTTCCGAGATTCCCCAGAAAGCACCCTCAGTAACTCACCAATGGTACGATTCACTCACTCCACTGCACCGTTACTAGAGGGTTTATACGGAGTTGTTTTCACATGTACAACATTATACCGCTCCAACAACTCAGTAAATTCCTGGGAAATAAACTCAGGGCCGTTATCAGTCAATATCCGGACTGGAACACGAGGAATAACAGGAAAAAGTCGGTCTTCAAGCGCCTGGCATATCGTACTGCTCTTCTTATTCCTTATGGGTACTGCCGTCACCCACTTGAAATAATGGTCGACTACCATCAGACACCCAATAAAACCAGTACTGGTTGTTGGGAGACTTACAAGATCCATAGCAACCAATTCAAAGGGAGAAGAGGTCACTATTTTCAAGGTCGGCGGAGCAACCACCTCCCTTGAGACCTTACAAGTCTTACATTCCCAACACGTCCGGCACATATCTCTGATTACATTAATCAAAGATCTGTGCCAGACGAGTCGATGGAGCATTGCACTCATTTTTCCGATCCCCCAGTGAGCATTCTGGAGGTGTGTCTCGGCAACTAGGTCAATCAGGACATTGAAGGTGACTACTGGGACTACTGAGCCGTCTGGGTTCCGCTTCACTAGCAAACCCTGGTGAACTTCCAGGTTCAACCAACATCTCCTATAGGGTAGACAGGGGCGTGGAACTCGAGATGCAGGAACCCCAGAGTAGATCATCTTAATGACAGATTGAATCTGTCGATGATCTCCTTGGATCTTGGACACCTGACTAAAGGACAGAAGAGCATTTCTGGAGAACACTCCCTTATCAGATTCAGGATCAGTTACCTTCATAACAGTGGTCTCGGTATGCAGGGAGGAGACTGGGAGTACCTTGGGAGACAACTGAAGAACAGTAGTGTGGTCATACACCAACTGTTCTCGTTGCGAATCCAGTGTCAGGTAGGCTGCGTCCAGTACATTCCTACCAAGAACAAAACAAAAGTTATGTCTTTGGCAGCTACCACCGCATAGTTAAACAGCGGTAGCCTCCACCCAGAAGGACACTTCACCTCTAACTGGACGTAGCCTAGAATGCTGGTGCAGAAACCAGTCAACCCCTCTAGCTGTTCTCCTGACAGTACCTGGTACTCTATGCCAAGTTGGCTCAGTACAGACTCACTTACTAGACAAACCTGTGCTCCTGTATCAACAAGAGCACAAAATAAGGTCTCCTGCATCATTACTATACCTACTGCCGAGTGTTGAGACACATGGGTACAACTGGACTGACGAGGTGCCTGTTCTGTCACGTACTGGATTACAGGACAATCCTCCGGCACTTCCTGATCATCAGTGATCAAGCCCTCAGCGTCAGGAACACGAGATTTTACCTCCGCCTTATGGCCCAGAATCACGTCAGTTGGAGGGACGTAATTGCGGAGCTCGATCAGAGGATTAAAATGCACTCCAGACAGACACTGAAGATGCACATACTGAGGCTCAGTCACGGATGGATCACGATAGACTACGGGACAAGTGGGACCCCAATGGCCCCAGATTTCCAGGTTCAATAACTTTGATGCTGCCAATAGCAACTCCAGAGCTGGGACTGTACCTGGAAATCTCATTGCCTTGATCCTGTTCCTGCTGGTCTTGTCCAGTTTGAAGCCTAGTCGACCGGCGTCTTTCAGAAACTGCTGAACTAAGGCATCCCGGAGCTTGGCTCCCTTCAGCGGAGAGTCGGGTGCGACACCTGACCCTTCTGTCCAGCAGTTCACGACTGGCTCCAAGGATTCGATGAGAGAATCTGGACCACCACGAACCTCCTTATACAAAGCCAGTCCAGTAGGCAACTTCAGAGTGCTGGGTTCAGTAGCTAACAGACAGTCAGTTAATGCAGGCCAGCGGGATAACCAGTCAGCGGCGGCATTCTGATCTCCTGGACAGTAATTAACAATAAAGTTAAATTCAGACAGGTCCTCCAGTGTCCGTGCTAGACGACTGTCCACCATCTTCATGTCATGAAGGTACATCAGGGGACGGTGATCAGAATGGATCACGAAGAACTGACCATAGAGGAAGGCCCTGAAGGTTCTCACTCCCCATCGCAGAGCAGCCAACTCACGCTCAATGGTAGAGTAACGGGTCTCGCAGTCAAGGAAAGTCATAGTCGTACGCTATAACCCGACGCTCCCCTGGATGCTCCAAGGACTCCTGGCACAGACAAGCACCAGCACCTTTACCCGAAGCGTCAACAAACAACTCCAAGGGTTTAGCATCAGCGGAGTAGTCAGGGTATGACAACATAATGTCCTCTTTGATCAGTTCCTTCAAGCGCATAAAGGCACTGTCCATTTCTGCAGTCCACTTCAGTTTCCTAGTTCCTTGAGATTTTCGTCCTCCAGTCTTCGCAGATAATGGTTTGGCTATCTGTGAGCACATGGGGATAAACTTCCGTTGGAAGTTGACCAGTCCCAGGAATCCCCGTAGCTCACGCACAGTGGTCGGTTTAGGGAAGACTTCCACTTTCTGGATGTATTCTGGTAGCTTACGCATACCAGAACGTCCAACCAG
The DNA here is from genome assembly GCF_036898095.1 of Palaemon carinicauda. NCBI lineage: Eukaryota > Metazoa > Arthropoda > Malacostraca > Decapoda > Palaemonidae > Palaemon > Palaemon carinicauda. Next base: position 48,680,101 of record NC_090738.1, read on the forward strand.
ATGACCAAGATACTGGACCTCGGCTTGAACCCAAGAACACTTCCCGAGTTTTATCTTGAGTCCGTGCTTCTGGAGAGTAGCCAAAACTCGTTCTACCAGTTTCAGGTGTTCCTCGAAAGAAGACCCAAGTATCAATATGTCGTCAATGTAGACAACCACCTTGGCTTTCGGGAACTCTTGGAGAATACTCTGCATTTCTCTCTAGAACACTACAGGTGCATTTTTCAGTCCAAACGATAAGCGTCTGAACTGCCAGTGTCCAAAGGCGGTAGAGAAAGCCGTGTATTCCTTACTGTCCTCTGCCAACGGTAACTGGGAGTATCCACGAACCAGGTAAAGGGTTGTAAAGTATTTGACTCCTTGAAGTCCAAATACAGAGTCGGCCATGTTAGGCATCGGGAACTTATCAGAGACAGTCACCTTATTCAGTCTACGGTAGTCCACACACAGCCGTATACTATTGTCCTTTTTTCGGACTGGAACAATGGGTGAAGACCAAGGAGAGATGCTGGGTTCAATAATACCCAGTTCATGCAACTCCTTGCACTGTTCCTCGATGGCGTCAGCGACGGGTTTGGCAAACCGTCGAACTCTCTGATAAATGGGCGTCTCGTCATACAGGTGGATGCATATTGGTGTGCTTGAGCACTCTCCCACATCATCATCACCAGTACTGATGACTGGAAGATGACGTCGAAGCATTTGACAAAACTGGTCCTTCTGAGAAGAGTCCAGTTCGTCGGAGATAGACAGATTGACTATCTCTTCCAATACGCTCGGTTCAGGAGTCAGGTCACACTTCTGCGCTATCAGGCAGGATAGAGGAGCATCCACCATTGCCATGGTGAACACTTTCCCCAAGAGTTCGCCCTTCTTGATCTTGGCAGTTTCTTCAGATGAACCCTTGATTAAAACTGAGGCTTTTCCATCTTTCAGTTCGAGGATGCCAGGAATTGCTGTAACTTTCCTTGACAGACCGGGGGTTATGATGTCGCCATCATAATACATTTCCGGCCAACAGTTGGTCGGACAAGCAGGGCACCTAAAAGACGTGTCAAGTCCTTTAGGAAAGTTAACACTAACTGGAACAAGTACTGGCTCAATACTGGCAATCCTCATTGCATCGGTTGCGTGGACATCAAGTGCATAAAGCACTTGCTGACAACAGGCTCCACGTATCGGGACATGATACTCCTAAAGAGGCTCTTGGGGAGTACTGCCAACGCTCGGCCGATTTCGGGCTCCGTCAACTATCACGCCATTTGCTCTCAAGAACTGGTAACCAAGCACTACGTGCTCAGCCATAGTCCCTGAAGGCACTACATGGAACACACCCGGGGCGAATGTCATTCCATGCAGTATAGGGGTCAACAGTACAGTACCTAGGGTCTTAGGTCCTGTTTGCCCTAAACCCTTCAGACCAATGGTGTTGGGTACCATCTGCAGCTGGTAATCCTGTACTACTGTCGATGACAGGAGGTTGACCTCAGCTCCGGAGTCAATGAGAGCATCCAATACTCCCGATGGAAACTCGGACATGGTCACTGGGACAACCATGAGTGGTACAGGAGCCAACTGCGCCAGGTTAACCCTACGTAGGGTTTTCAATACTGCCTCAGTTTCTGCTTTCTCCCTGGAGGAGTCAGTTGGAGAAGCTCTGGACTGTGTCGAGGACAGGTTATCACAGGCCAATCCTGAAAGAGCCATTGGAGGTGCAATGACTTTTTCAGGTTGAGGGGTAACCTTGGAAATCGAGATTTCCGAGGCTGCCGCCGGAATACTTGGAGCATGCACCCTAGCACTCACACCCTCCTTCGATGTAGCCCCATCTTCTACACCGAAGGCCTGGTGTTTAAAGCCCTATGATACTCCTCAGTTCTTGACTTCCTGGGCTTTGCCTTCTTGCTGCTCTTCTTCTTCTGCACAGTCCGAGAAGGAGCACTGGACTCGCTCCCACTTCTGGTCTCCCGGCTACTGGTTGATCCAGAATAGGACGACGGGGTCGGAGTAGCATTCACCGGTACTGCTCTCCACCTTGAAGGAGTCTGGACAGAGGTAGTCTCCCTCCCAGGGCTGCGGGCATTAGCTGTGTTCTGGACAGGTGATCTGTTTATAACCGGAGCCTGTCGTCCACACTGTGCCACATGATGGTTGGACGAGCCACAACGTAGGCAGAGGTTGAGGCGTCTGCGACACTCGTCCACAAAGTGCCCTGGTTTTCGGCACCAGGCACAGTACCTCCTCTGGAACTGAAGAGATCTATCCGGGGTGTGCGATGGTGGCAGGCGCACTTCCTCAGGTGCAGGTTTGGGGACCGGTCGAGGAGGAGTGCGTAAATACGCTCTGTCAGGTCCCGGTGAACGGCTGGGGGCAGTCATGGTAACCCTGTCGGCATACGAGCCGTGCCATGACTGTCCCACACGACTGATGGCCAAATCCTCTGCATTCTGGCTTCGCTGACGGGATGCCTCGTCGAGAACACTCAACAGGTGCAAAACATCCTGCCAAGTGGCCTGACGGCCAGCGGAGACATTAATGTGGCCAGAGACTGTTCCAGCCAGCTCGCAGCTTTGCTTGGAACAGTTCTGAGGAGCTTCCGCCTAAGCTCCCTCCGGTCCAAACTACGGCGAGGATAGGCAGACTTGTACAGGGAGGCTAACCGGACGGCGTAGATTTTCAGCAGTTCGCTCTCGCCACAGGTAGCACTGCTGAACCGGGCCTTTCTACCCGCATCACGCCTCTCTCGGGCTTCACCGCACCAGTCAAGGAGGCGTTCCTTCATGACGGGGTATGAGATCTCGGGACCCCCCATGGCTGAGAATGCCTCGTGAATTTCTCCCTTCAGAAATCTTCCGAGATCAACAGTCCACCGACCAGAGCTTCCTGCGGTATACTTACTGGCACATTAGGCCTCGAAATCCCACAGGAATCGGGCAAAACTCTGGCCAGTTTCCAGCTGGAAGATTCCAGGCTTGGGGTTCTCCTGGAGTCAAGGACCTTGATAAGATCAGACAGACTACGTTCTATCTGGAGGGACTGGACATGGTCGGTGGAGACAGTGTCTTCTGAGCTGACACTGAGACAGGAGCTGGAAGTGTCACTACCAGAATCTTCACTGGTAGACTCCTGTGATGAAGATGTCATTTCGGGTATGGCTGGTCTGGCTCTTTCCTTGGCCTGGCGTCTGCTTTGGGATAGCTCCTGTCTGGGCAAGAACTGCCTCAGCGGTAGCTCCTGGAGCCTTTTCTGGCCTACTGGCTTCAGCCGGATTGTCCAGGAACTGCTCCCCTAGTCTACTGACTGCAGGCTCTGGTGGACTAACAGAATTAGTTGCCAGAACAGGCGAGGAAACAAGCAGTGCACTTGGGACAGGACACTCCCAGAAGCATGGTACAGGGGGAATTAACGATGTGAACCCTGGAGGGGGTTGGAGACCTCCAATCAGTGGCTCTGCTCTAGGGTTGGAGACCTCCAATCAGTGGCTCTGCTCCAGTCACTGGAATTGCCAGACCATTGTAATTTGGCCAAGCAGGGGACGTAGATGGAGCACTGGTGGTCACTGTGGTTGTGACCCCAGTGGCAACATGGCACGTTGGTGACGGCTCAACAGTCTTCAGGGCCGCCACTTGTAGTGTCAGGGACTTGACCTGAGTTGCCAGGTCACTGACAATCTGGACCAGACTTGCCACATCCCGGCTCAGGCTCTTCTTAGCCTTTCAGCATTTACTGGATGATGCCATCTCTAAAGGTTGGTGTTTCCCGGGTCTGGGCACCAAAAATTATGTAGTGGTTTGCGGACTGTGGCCAGAGGTAGCACCCGAACTGCCTAGTGTCCGAATGCCGACCACAACCAGACGTTCACTACACAACAAATATACAATGGTGTAATACCCAAAAAACCCTAAGTAACAGGTCAAGAGAACGGAGCTCTGGGCACCACCCCTTGATTTATACTGGGCAAGGGGACCCAGCTTGAATCTTGGTTTTTATCATACCTTTCATTGGGCTAGCTGGATTATAAATAAAGGTATAAGAACATTAGGTGAAAGGGATTATTATAAGTTACTTGAAAGATTAAAAAAAAAACAGTGGCTGAGTAGGGGAACTCATTGGTTTAAGGAACTGGAATGAGATGCTGTATTATAAAAAACAAGAAAAAAATATTTATTTAACCAAAACTGTTAGGATTACAATTACATTGACCCATCAATCCAAATAGAAAATTAAAGGCAAAATTAGCATCCGTTTACATCAAGCTTCAGCCACAGGATAACCAGATAAACAAATTTTGAAAAAGAATAAAATAATTATTCACATACTGGTCACTCACGTTTACTAAGCCATCTCAAACCAACCACCCATAAGAAATATATAAATCTGTGAGACTACTGAACTACAATACTTTCCCCTGAATCACTACTGTCCTTTCAATATCCAGTTCACCACTAAACTGCAAAGTCACTTAAAATTATCATACTCTAGACGGTAAGGCCGCATACGATGCCGTGCAGGTCTCTGCAGGCCCACAATAACAATGTTTCAAAATTTTTTTTCAACACGAGCAATTGCCAATGGCCTTATAATACATTGGTTGTGGTGTTATTCATTCAAACACATGATGGTACTTACAGTTCACAGGCAGTGAAAAATGAATACAGAGCAGACACACCCACCACTACACACTGGTAACAGGCCATCAACCACATTCATAATTGTTATGAGCATTACTAGACAGATAATCTGTTCCTATATACTGTACATACAGTGGTCTCGAGTAAATTTCCCTTACAATTGGGAACTTCTGTCAACATAAATGTCTGCCGTATCTGAAGGAACCTATTCTTGTAAAGTACAGTGAAAGGGCAGTGGAGCGCCATTTTCCACGGGTTATTTTTAGTGAAAGGCGGGAGTTTTGAGGCGTCCGGGATGAGGAACTGCTGTTGTTGAGGCAGTCCTTCTAAGGTATCCAGTCTCCTGGTAACGGCAGATAGCATTGAGCTAACCTGTTCTAAGACAACCCTTGACATCATATTAGTGAGGGCTAGCGGGTCGAAGTTGGCCGGGGCCACTGAGGAAGTTGGCTGCACTCCCGGGTCCTGAGAAGTAGAGGAGGTGCTAGGTGAGCCACTTCAGGCTCCGGGGAGGGAAGTCTTCTTTGACTTGGTTGTTTTGGGAAGGGTAGGATTCTTGAGAGTCCTAACTAAGGGTCTCCTCTGAGACTTAACCTTGGGGGGGAAACGGGTGTGCTCTTGGGGTAGATTCACGGTTCTCATCAAAACCTAGAAAGGAAGAAGTATTAGATGCCGAAGAAAAAGATGGGCTAAGAAGAGGGATCTTAGCGCCGGACCCACCTGCCTCACCTACCTCCTTACCTGTCTCCGGTTCGTCCAAAACCATGGGCTCCAAGTCCAAATTCAGAGCTGCAACATTGTCCTCAATGGGTTCGGGGTCGACACCGAGGTCAGTATCCTGATCGAGAGCAAGGTCCAGGGTTGCTGTAATGTCGGCGATAATAGGGGCTGCCACTTCTTTAGGCACTGCTGCAGAAGATTTTGCGTTGGGATAGATCAGGTTGCAGTAATCTTCAGAGAGGACGTAAGGTTTCTTGGCCTTAACGTTACAGGCGAAGCCGCCTACCCAAACTTTCAAGGTGGCTCTTGCTGTGGTCTTAGCCGCTTGAGAACTCTGAAAGAACGGGGATAAGGTTAGCAAACCCGGGAGACGGAGCTGAAAAATGATAACCAAAGGTTCATTATATAAAGCAAGAGGAATGTACGTAGAAAAAATGACCTATAAAGGACTCACTGATTCCGAAGAGAGGGTGGAGACAAGGTCGTAACAGACAAGGCAGTTGTCGGGGTGCCAAACTATCAGGTCATCCATTTGAATCCCACAGTCGGCGTGAGATCTACAGACCTCATGTCCGCAGGGCTGGTGAAGGACGGCCGCGCAGGCTGTCATCCGACAGCGGACCACCTGTAAAAAGGAATAGTCTATGAACACCTTCTTGATATCTCTAGAAGGGACCCTGGAGGATCCTGACCTTGAAATTAAAGCAAAATACCTAGTCTTAGACTAAACATGTAGAGAACCTTAGACTATTCCAAGAGGAATCCCGGGAGAGCCGGGGATGAGAAAAGGATGTATAAAAAAGGGATGAATAGTCCTGGGGGCTGGGAACAGAAATACTTAAAGTAAACTTAAGTAAACTAGAGTAAACTTAAATTTACATCCTTAAAATACATATAATAAAAAACTCCTATTATTATGATCTAATACATTAACGTCCGTGAAAATATAGGGTTCCCGTAGGGAGAGTAGGAATCATAAACTGTGTCAGTGTCATCAGATCCCGCAGTATTGTAAGCCCGGAGGTCCCAATGTCTGATGACGGGAGGGTACGGTGGGAGAATGCTGGGGAGTCAAGGGATCCCCCAACGAGACTACCGGACGTACCGGGACGAAGGTAATGATTCGTGTAGAATGCTATGATTCTAGGTTAATAATATGTCCTACTACGAACGATAATGGCAGGAGGTACCGTATGATGGGGACACTCCTAACATATAGATAAGGTCTCATTCCTAATTCCATTAAGCTAAAAGCAAAAGCCATACTAAGAAGGCGTTAGGTAGACTGCCCGATTACATGGATAGGGCACGTGATATAGTCCCCAGCGGTCCCGACCTTCCCCCTCCCCCGACTGATGGCCAATCGAGACGACGGGAGGGGGGGGGGGACGAGAACCGCCCGGGATGAATGAGACTATGTAGCACCCCTTGAGATAATCTCGGTCCTCAGTATGTCGGAATGTTGAGGGAAGACTGAGGAACAAGCATGCTTGGCCCGTATTGTCATAGCCAACAACCATGGAGTAAGAGGAGAGACGTGCTCTGGGAGGGGTGGGGGGGGGGGTTTACAGGGGAATCACGTGGATAGGTGGTGGTAGGCAGGGCTACCAACTGGAGATCCCCTCAACACAACATGGAAAATCCCAAAAATATGATCATAATGGAGTGTGACAATAAAAACAATATGAACTGTTAAAAATACTTAAAAGTAAATAATGAAAAAAGCGTTTCACGTAAAAATGGCTAGGCATGCAAAGTTAATATGGCAAGAGAGGGACTTGAGCGAGTGGCAAGGGAGGAGGCATGACGTCATCTCGGAAGATGGAAAACGGGTACCAACCTTACTACTGAAGCGGGTAGATACCGAACAGTAACACAAATAAACAGCTACGCGAGAGTCCCACTCGAACCAAAACGTAAAACTATGTGGAGCGAAAATAAAACTAATAGTCATTATAACATCAAAGTGAAATGCTCCTAGAAAAAACAGCAAAACAGTTCCCCGCGGGAACGCTATCCACTATATGCACGAAGGCAGGCATGCCAACATAACTGAGCCTTAATGATACGTAACACTGATACCATAGTATAATAATAATAATGATACGCTAAAGTGAAAGAATATAATCGGTGTAAAGGTAAAATTCTCCCAAAAAGTTCGAACGAATAACAATGATGAAAAGAAAAACGAACGAACTGGCGAGAAAGGTCAGGACCGTGGAACCATGAACGGTTAGAACGGGAACGCTATTCACTATAAAACACCTCTGAATTAATAAAACAAAGGTTACACTGCCCATTTACGCTTAAAACTCATGGATAAAGTACTTAACTTCGATGGAGTAACTTGGGATTCCGCCATCGATGCGTAGAGAGGGGAAAATAATGCAAAATACACCGAGGAAAACAAAACCAACTAAATCGTAACAGGTGCTATAAAGGAGTGCTTGGCAAGCGTGGTTAGAGTTAATAGTACTAGTCTGCGCGGCAGGGGAGGTTGAACCGCACCTCACTATTGAGGGATTTTGAAGATTAGATATCTAAATGGTACGAGACCTCTGGTCTGTTACGCCCTAGATTATACCGACACCAATAGGTGAGCGAGCTAGTTCAACCTAGCATTCCTATGCATTTTTTCTCTGGTAATATTTTAGCAGTTATATTCCTCAGAAATGGTGCTATAGGAGCATTTCACTGGCCGGCACAGGTTGAGCCCAGAAAGAACACTTATAATTCGGGACCCTACTGTATATATTTATATATATATATATATATATATATATATATATATATATATATATATATATATATATATATTATATATATAGATGTGTATATATATTATATATATAGATGTGTATATATATTATATATATAGATGTGTGTGTATATATATATATATATATATATATATATATATATATATATATATATATATATATATATATATATATATATATATATATATATACAGTGATGCCTCAGCATACGAAAGTAATCCGTTCAGGATACGGTTTCGTATGCTGATTTTTTCGTATCCTGAGTCGCGTTTTACATGTAAATAGCCTAATCCGTTCCAAGCCTTACGAAAATACACCTTTTTTTTCATAAACACTAAACTGTAGTAATAAACATGCAATGCAGCCATTTCTATCATTCAATAATTAACCCAACCATTAAAAACAGCCTAATCCATTCCAGAAACCACCATGAGATTATTCAATAATGTAGTTATAGCCTAGTTATCCCTTCCAAGCCCTAAGAAAACAGTCCGTTTTCTTTACTACTGTATAAAAGTACTGTATAAAAGTTACGGTACTGTATGTAAAGCATTTGGATCAGTGAAGGTGTATTGTTACCTGTACACCTAAAATAAGGGTTGATACCCTGAAAAAAAGGGTACTGTACTCTCGGCGACGAGTTGGGATCTCGTAAGCTTTTCGTATCTTGAAAATTTATTCGTACACTGGGGCATAAAAATCTTTGTATCGCTTTTCGTACCCTGAATTTTTCGTAAGCAGAAACTTTCGTATCCAGAGGTATCACTGTATATATATATATATATATATATATATATATATATATATATATATATATATATATATATATTTATATTATATGTATATATATATATTTATATTATATATATATATATATATATATATATATAATATATTTAGATAGATTATATATAGTTATATATATTATATATATATATATATATATATATATATAATATATTTAGATAGATTAGGTATATATATATACATATAGATATATAAATATATAGATTATATAGTTATATATATATATATATATATATATATATATATATTAGACAGATATAGATATACATATAGATATTTGTAGATATATAGATTATACATATTTTTATATATAGATATATATATATATATATATATATATATATATATATATATATATATATATATATATATATATATATATATAGATATAAATATATATATAGATATATATATATATATATATATATATATATATATATATATATATATATATATATATATATATATATATATATATATATATATATATATATATATATATATATATATATTATATATATATATATATATATTATATTTATATATATATATATTATATTTATATATTATATTTATATACAGTATATATATAATTCTAGGAGTTTTTTTGTCTTATGTTAATGTTGAGGTAAAAAAGACCATAAAATATAACAACTTGAAGCGGGACTTGAACCCCAGTCTGCCAATTACCACGCAAGGACGTTACAACAGGCATCCACAACTTCATGTATACCACGAAGTCAAAGCAAAGAAATTCTCGGCTTAAAATAACACAGTCAACGGGCCACTCAAGTTTATGAAAGATATTCGCATACAGTTTTTAGAATATACCCTAGAAAGTTCTAAATACATGACAATTTTGCAGGGAACACTCTCATTACAGTTTTCTACATCATCGAAAGAGGAAGATGGCTGCCACACCCAAACATAGGCACTTCTGTACCACTATTCCAGTACAAAGGTTTCTTCTCCAAGGGACACAGCATACTAGAAGAGGTCAGACCTGTTTTTTCTGCATTTGTTCACCTGACAAAGAAACAGTACAGGTGAATCTTTGTCAAGGATTAATGCATACCAGAACAAGTGTGACTTCTTCCCTCTGCTGATTGCTTCTTGTAGATTATTCCCTTTAGGTCTGGAAAGCCGTAATCCTCTTGGCATTGATTCCCTGTCTCTTAAAGGGTCTTAATCCAGATGATTGCCACACCCAAACAAATCCACTTTTGTTCCACAATTCCAATACAAAGGGTTCTTCTCCAAGGGACACAGCATACTAGAAGAGGGTTCTTCTCCAAGGGACACAGCATACTAGAAGAGGTCAGACCTGTTTTTTCTGCATTTGTTCACCTGACAAAGAAACAGTACAGGTGAATCTTTGTCAAGGATTAATGCATACCAGAACAAGTTTGACTTCTTCCCTCTGCTGATTGCTTCTTGTAGATTATTCCCTTTAGGGGTGGAAAGCCATAATCCTCTTGGCATTGATTCCCTGTTTCTTAATGGGTCTTAATCCAGATGTTTGCCACACCCAAACAAATCCACTTTTGTTCCACTATTCCAATACAAAGGGTTCTTCTCCAAGGGACACAGCATACTAAAAGAGGGTTCTTCTCCAAGGGACACAGCATACTAGAAGAGGGTTCTTCTCCAAGGGACACAGCATACTAGAAGAGGGTTCTTCTCCAAGGGACACAGCATACTAGAAGAGGTCAGACCTGTTTTTTCTGCATTTGTTCACCTGACAAAGAAACAGTACAGGTGAATCTTTGTCAAGGAATAATGCATACTAGAACAAGTGTGACTTCTTCCCTCTGCTGATTGGTTCTTGTAGATTAATCCCTTTAGGTCTGGAAAGCAGTAATCCTCTTGGCATTGATTCCCTGTCTCTTAATGGGTCTTAATCCAGATGGTTGCCACACCCAAACAAATCCACTTCTGTTCCACTATTCCAGTACAAAGGGTTCTTCTCCAAGGGACACAGCATACTAGAAGAAGTCAGACCTGTTTTTTCTGCATTTGTTCACCTGACAAAGAAACAGTACAGGTGAATCTTTGTCAAGGAATAATGCATACTAGAACAAGTGTGACTTCTTCCCTCTTCTGAATCCATCTTGCAGATTATTCTCTTTAGATCTGGAAAGTTGGAATTCACTTAGGATTGATATCCTGTCTTATAATGGTTCTTAATCCAGATGGCTGCCACACCCAAACAAAGGCACTTCTTTTCCAGTATTCCATTACAAAGGGTTCTTCTCCAGGGGACACAGCATACTAGAAGGAATCAGACTTGTTTTTTTTCTGCATTTGTTCACCTAACAAAGATACAGTACAAGTGAATCTTTGTCAAGAAATAATGCATACTAGAACAAGTGTGACTTCTTCCCTCTGCTGATTGGTTCTTGTAGATTATTCCCTTTAGGTCTGGAAAGCAGTAATCCTCTTGGCATTGATTCCCTGTCTCTTAATGGGTCTTAATCCAGATGGTTGCCACACCCAAGCAAATGCACATTTGTTCCACTATTCCAGTACAAAGGGTTCTTCTCCAAGGGACACAGCATACTAGAAGAGGTCAGACCTGTTTTTTCTGCATTTGTTCACCTGACAAAGAAACAGTACAGGTGAATCTTTGTCAAGGAATAATGCATACTAGAACAAGTGTGACTTCTTCCCTCTGCTGATTGCTTCTAGTAGATTATTTCCTTTAGTTCTGAAAGGTTGGAAACCACTCGGTATCGATTCTCTGTCTTTCAATGTCTCTCACATAAAAACTTATTTCTTTACAAAAGTAAATTGAAACTATCTTCTCCAAATTTCAACCGAAACGTTAAAAATATTAATCTCTTTTTTTTTTTTTTTTTTTTTTTTTTTTTTCTCCTTTTTTTCTTCTATGTTCAGAACACTAAACACTCACTACGACTTTCACTACTCTATACACTTATTCTTTCGATACACAGGATGTTTTTATGCTCTCGTATATCGCCCGTATTATATCAACACCCTTATAGATAAAGAATGGTGTAATATCTTTATGCACAAAGGTGATAACTCCAAACTTGAGTATTATATCCCTCAATATTGTTTGACAATTATTTGTCAACCAATGATAGGGGCGCACTGTGTTAGGGCCGTAGTATTCTCTCACTGTCTGCCATAGCTGTAGAGGAGACACATTTCGTAGAACGGTTTCTGCCACAGGATCGTATACCCCAGGTTCGTGATCATAGGTTCTATATATGGGCGCTAAATATATTTCATCATTCACTTTTTTATCAAGCCCTTCTAAGTAACGCTTCTTGGTGCCCCAGTCAAAGACCAATCGCATATGCGACACATTTAAACGTTGAAGGGCTGAAATATGTAATTTTGGATCCTTGAGATATTTGCTTTGTAGGAAGACTCTACAGTCTCCTCCCCGATTAGCCCCTGCAAGAAGGATTCCGCCTCGGGTGGTTGCTGCTGCCAATCGCGGTTTATGAAATAAAGGTCCTTAAATCCATATGTTTCCAAAAACAGATGTGCTCCTATTAGACAAAGTTTCGGTATATTAAAGATATTATTCCCCGCTCCCTGATGCTTACGAATAGTGCGAATAGTGGCGTACCAACACATGTAACCTGGAATTAACCATATTGATCTCATGACAAATGTGCCCATATATAATATTAAATGACTTAATACAGAGTTGTCAGAACAATTTATCAAGAAATTGAATATTTGCTTACCTTGCACCAGCTGTACGCTCTTCTCCTCCTCCTCCTCCTCTTCCTTTTCTTCCTCCTCCTCCTCTTCCTTTTCTTCCTCCTCCTCCTCCACCTTCTTCTCCTCTTCCTCCACCTTCTTCTCCTCTTCCTCCACCTTCTCCTTCTCCTCCTCCTCCTCATCCTCTTCTACCTTCTCCTCCTCCTCCACCTTCTCCTTCTCCTCCTCATCCTCTTCTACCTTCTCCTCCTCCTCCACCTTCTCCTTCTCCTCCTCATCCTCTTCTACCTTCTCCTCCTCCTCCTTCTCTTCTACCTTCTCCTCCTCCTCCTTCACTTTCTTCTCCTCCTCCTCCTTCACTTTCTTCTCCACCTCCTCCTTCACTTTCTTCTCCTCCTCCTCCTTCTCCTTCTCCTCCTCTTCTATCTTCTCCTCCTCCTCCTCCTCCTTCTCCTTCTCCTCCTCTTCTATCTTCTCCTCCTCCTCCTCCTCCACCTTCTCCTTCTCATCATCTTCTACCTTCTCCTCCTCCTCCTCTTCTACCCCCTCCTCCTTCTCCTCCAGCTTCTTCTCCTCCTCTTCTACCTCCTCCTCCTTCTCCTCCTCCTCCTTCTCCTCCTCCACCTTCTTCTCCTCCTCCTCCACCTTCTCCTTCTCCTCCTCATCCTCTTCTACCTTCTCCTTCTCCTCCACCTTCTCCTTCTCCTCCTCATCCTCTTCTACCTTCTCCTCCTCCTCCTTCTCTTCTACCTTCTCCTCCTCCTCCTTCACTTTCTTCTCCTCCTCCTCCTTCACTTTCTTCTCCTCCTCCTCCTTCTCCTTCTCCTTCTCCTCCTCTTCTATCTTCTCCTCCTCCTCCTCCACCTTCTCCTTCTCATCATCTTCTACCTTCTCCTCCTCCTCCTCTTCTACCCCCTCCTCCTTCTCCTCCAGCTTCTTCTCCTCCTCTTCTACCTCCTCCTCCTTCTCCTCCTCCACCTTCTTCTCCTCCTCCTCCTTCTCCTCCTCCACCTTCTCCTCCTCCTCCACCTTCTCCTCCTCCTCCACCTTCTTCTCCTCCTTTTTTGTTGAATTTACCTGAAGTGTCTGATAATTCATTCTCTCAAGTCAGTTGATTCTCAAGGGATTCAACCTTCACTTCTTTTTCAAACAACTTCTGTTTAATATAAATATTTTCTATTGTTAGCGCGTCTAACTTATCTTGAAATTTATTATTGCAGTGAAAGACTTGCTCTCGTAATGTAGTATTTTCGTCCTTTGCTTCTTTAAGCAAACCCAATAGTTCTTCTTGTAACCGATTATATTCCTCAAAATATTTCTTTTCCTTGAGAAGCGCATCAGCTTCTAGATGTTGAACTTTCCTTTGAAGGTAATCCTCCCGATTAGCTGCGGATTTTCTTCTTTTTTCGTAGTTTTCTATCGCCTCCTGATATTCCTCTAAGTTTTGGTTTTTCTGTTCGGTTGTCTCTCCGTTTTGCCGCGGCGGAGGTTCAAATTTAATGTCGTCTTCTTCCACTGCATTTTCAAGACCCCGCTCCTCGTCGTTTGTTTCGCCTTTCCTCTTAAAAAAGACCTTCTTCAATAAAAAGCTTCCTAAAATACCGGCTAACATAACACCCACCCTCCTGAAACAATGAGTTCCATCCTGCACTCCCATTTTAAAATTAGAGAGGAAGGGGCCGATTAATGGAACGGAG